>NW_007082314.1:15192-18718 GCF_000164805.1 Carlito syrichta
GTGCCCTATGGCAAAGACAGGTGTGAGCTCATCAAACAGACTGACCCGAGTTAGGGTGGCCATCGGGCATAGAATGATCAAGGAGGTCTGGCAATGGTGTGTCCAGCCCAGGTTTCAGTCGCCCATTTGCCTACTTCAGGTGGTGGGAGGGCCCCTTCCTCTCCCGATCACTCCATCATCCCATGACCAAGTGGACCTTTCCCTGGTGAGCCATGGGCGCCCATTGTGACACACGTTGGTGGCGTCTTTTTTGTTGTCAGAGTCTCCATAGGCTGGGCTGGGGTCCAGCAGCATGATCGTGGCTTCTGGGGCCTCGACCTGCAGGGTTGATGCAGTCCTCCTGCCTTGACCCTCGAGCAGAATGTTCTCCAGAGGCCACCAGCCTGACTCGATTTTGGGGCCCTCTCACCAAAATGAGGTCTGGCCAAATCATGTAGGCTGGTCTCTGAACCTGGGGACACAGGCAGCCTCCTGCCTCGGCCTCCCAGGGCCCGGTGCTGACAGCTATGAGCCAAGGTGTCTGGCCTTATTTGAATGTGATGTCGGTGGAGGTGATGCAAAGGCATGTCACTTGATGGAGGCCACCGCATCCCGTGTAACTGGGACCACATGCACCACAAGTTGTGACTCCAGTGCTTGCATTCTGGGAAGCGATGAGGTCTCACTCCTTTGCTGAGGCTGGTCTCAAATTCCTGGGCTGCAGAAGTTCACCACCTCGGCCTCCAAAATCCAAAGCCAGATTGTCTGCCAATCCCCCTCTTTTGGGAACTCTAGGCCCAAGTCTTGGGTCTGCTACCCAAATGATCTCAGTCTGTTCAAGATGATTCCAACTCCTTACGCAAATGTATGCTTTACTCTTGTTCCTTTTTTTCTTTAATTCAGAGTCTCACTCCTCCACCCCAGCTTTAGGGTGGGAGCTCGCTCCCGGCCATGACAGCCTCAGGCCACCAGACTCCAGTGAGCCTTTCACCAACTTTCCAAGGAGACAGAACAAAAGCTGCATGCCACCACACCCAGTTCATTTGGGATGGAGGGTTGAGATGAGATCTTGCCAAGTTACCTGGGTGGTTCTCAGCCTGTGGGTTTGGGCTGGCCACTGGCCTGGCATCCCAAAGCATAGGGATGATGAGTCTGAGCCCCCAAGCCTGGCCTCCATCCTTCATAAAAAATGAACCAAAAGGCAGGTGTCCAGTATATGATCTTCGTCGTTCGCCTATCCATCTCTCCTTCAGGACATCCTGCGACCCTTGCATGGTGGGTCCCTGCAAGTGGCACCCAACGTGGGACTTGAAGGTAATCTTTTCTCTTTCTTTTCGAGACAGATGGGACCTCACCTGGGGTGCCGTGGGTCTGCCTGTAGAGATAAGCAGGGTAAGAATAGGTGAGGAGTGCTAGAGCCCTGATACACTCATGGGTCAGAAACAGTCTAAACGCAGGAGATTGTGTATAAATGTCTTACTCGATATGTTATCTAAAAGGGGAATTAAGGTGTCTTCTACTCTATTGGCTCGTTTTTTTGATTTGTCCAGGCACAATGTCCCTGGTTCCCTCAAGAGGGCAGCGTTGATTTGGCTATTTGGACCAAAGTTGGGGAAAAACTTAAAGTCTGTTATACTTTGCACGGACCTGATGAGGTCCCTGTTGATGCTTTTGCCTTGTGGAATATTATTAGAGATGATTTGGATCCATGACATGAGTATTCCAAATTCACCACCAAAATGCTGCAACTAAATACAGAAAGGTACCAGTTTCACATTCCAAGGGAAACAGCCTATTAACCCTCTCCCCTCTGAGATTTTGCTTTTCACAGTTGGGTATTGCAAAACAATTATAACAATTATACACCTGCTTATACATACAAGACTTTTCAATGTTTTGTGTCCAATTTGGCGTTTCTCATTCCACAGGAATTCCTTATAACTCTCCCCATCATATTGTAAACCATGCCGTCAAGAAAACTTAAGGCAGCAAAAGATTTGGTGCAACAGCAACAACTAGAAACTGGTCACATTAAGCCTTCCACTAGTCCGTGGACAACTCCTATATTTGTTATTAAGAATAAATCAGGTAAATGAAAACTTTTACAAAATTTAAGGGTTGTTAATGCTACTATGAAAACTATGAGAACACTCAGCCTGAAAAAAGTCATCAGTTTCCAGAAATTCCTGGCATTACTGTTTATAACCTCGTTAGTTATTTGTTGCTTTCTTATGATAAATTTCTCTCAAGTTATATCTAAACTGGGACTATATCAACCTTCTTTCCAGACAAAAGTATAGAAATTATATAAATTAATCCCGTTAACTAACCACAGGCTACTAAGACAAATAAAACAAGGTTTTTCAAATACCAGATAAAAATTCAACAATGTTTCTAAGTCGCCTCTCTGAGACATTGCAGCAGTTTCCTAATATCAATTTAAATTCTCTAGAAGGACATGTTTTTTTGGCTATGTATTTTGTCTCCCAGTCAACACCAGACATTAGGTACAAACTCCTAAAAAGAAAACTTTTCTTTTCACAAACCCTTCAACTAACGCTTTTGGACAAGGCCTTTATAGTCTTTAACAACAGGAAGAAAAGAATGGAGGACCACAAACATAAATGGAAAGCATTTCAACTTTTGTCTACTGCTTTAGCAAGAGCTACATGCTCAGCTCTACTTGAATTTCCCATTCCAATCCTTCCTTCACCCCTTTAGGCTGTGGGGGTGCAGGACATTATATCCAGACCCCTCACTGTGCTGTTGCTTCCATATGTTCTGGGATATAAAATGTTTCAACACTCCTTCCTTGTTATGCCAACGTGTCCAGCTCCATTATTGGAAAAGGACATTATATACAAAATTAAAACTCACACTATTCTTTGCTCTCACCATTATGCTTTTCGGGTGCCTTTTGTTTAGCTTTGGATTTCCCTAATAGTCCTATGTTGCATCCTATCTAAGCTCTTCCACTGCTTATAAACTTACTGCTTTGGTTGGAGCTCTAAGATTAGGAAAAATGTAAAAAAGATTGTTGGTATGAGGTATGTTTTTAGTAAAAAAGAATAAAGGAAAGAAATAATTGTATGGGAAAAATCTTGTATGGTACATTATAAATGGCTGGTTGTTTAAAAAAAGGAAAGGGAAAGGAAGATAAAAAAAAGGGTACAAAACAAAAATAGAAGGTTCAAGCATTAAAGAAAAATGGCTTAAGTATGTCAAACATGGTACGTGAAAGTCAAAAAGCTTTTTGGCCATAAGCCTGATTTAATTGTAGTACCTTACACTGCTCCTCAGATAACTTGGCTTTGTAGAACATGCCCTGTGTGACAGTTATCTGTAGCCCACTTTACTGGGCAAGTGGACTCCCACGATCCTCCTTCTCCACTTCTTACTTTTGCAAAAAAAATCATTCTTTTATCTTTCTTCAGGTAACCATGCTCAACCGCTATAAAATGCTAGCTTGATTTTTACAGATGGTTCCTCTTCTGAAACAGCAGTTACTGTTATTAATGGTGTTACTTCTTGTTTTCAAACAGATTAT
>NW_007082315.1:0-808 GCF_000164805.1 Carlito syrichta
ACTCAAAAAAAAAAAAAAAAAAAGAGATAGAAGCACTTTTATTTTATTTAAGTTTGGTGTAAATTCTGCAAAAAAAGTTAGGATATTGTAATAAGCCTGTCTCGGTGGCTCAGCCTGTAATCCCGGTCCTTGGGAGGCTCAGGTTAGTGGATTGCCTGAGCCCGTGGGGTTCAAGACCCACCTGGGAAACTTGGTGAGACCTCATCTCTACAATAAATCAAAAACTTAACTGGGTGTGGTAGCATGCACCTGTAGTCCCAGCTACTTGGAAGGCTAAGGTGGAAGGATTGCCGGACCCCAGCGGCTCGAGGCTGTGGTGGCTGGGAGCGGCCACTGCACTGCACTGCAGTCTGGGAGATAGAGTGAGACTACGACTCAAAAAGAAAAAAAACAATATTGTCATAGCCATCTCAAAAACAATTTTTTTGAGAGAACAATGATCCAAAGATAAGAACATAGAACCTTGCAGAAATTCATTTGCAATTTCATTACATCAGTTTATAAACTATCATAATCTCTGACTCTGATCTGTTTAATGATGTTACACTATAATCTTAACAAAGACTATTTTAAAGTAAGAGTTTGAATTTCAGATTAAAAAACTCTTATAATAACATAACGTGAAAATGAGGGATATTTTATGCATTTAATCAACTTAAAAGGAAACTCTACGTTATGCAGAGTACAGAGGAAATCAAACTATTTTTTCTTAATTAGGACTTTTGATTTTTCAGCTAGTTGAAAACTTAAAAAAAAAACTTACCAGGTGGGAAATTCTATTTTTAAAATCAGCACAGAAAAGAAAACT
>NW_007082316.1:0-823 GCF_000164805.1 Carlito syrichta
GGGTTGAAGAGGGGAGTGGAGAGATAGAGGAGTAAAGGGGGAAACAAACGAGTGTGCAACAAATAGAGAGAGAGGCCTTATACTGAAACAGATAAAAACAACAGACCACAGCTACAGATGAACCAATTCTCATACAAAAAATAAAAAATAAAAATAAAACATATAGTGATGCTAACATACAAGCTAACCAACCACCTTGTTAGTGTGCTGTTCCTCTATACAAAGGTATGGTTTACAGAGAGAAGAAAAGAGAAGAAAAGGAAAAGGAAAAAAGAAAAAAGGGGAACAATACAGTAGGAATAGAATTAAGTCATTAAACTGATAGAATCAATGAAGCACACTCTGAGACCTTTCGTTTAAGTCCAATGTCCTTTCAGGTTGGATTTCTAGTTTTCTTTTCAAGCTGGTAAATTAGTTTGCAGTTAGAGTCAACTGCCCCTCATCTGCTGTGAAGGACAGTGCAGATTAACCTTCCTTGAGCAGTTTGGTCTATGTCTTTATCAAGCTTGTTTCTCCCATTTCGGTGTTGTTACCGTGAATCGCCAGCAGGTGGTGCTATCTCATCTGCTCGCCCCAGAGGGGGTGGGGCCGGACAGGATCAAGATGGCTGCCTGCCTCCGACCAGGCAACAGGAGCCCCACGCCCGGCGGTCAGGACAGTCTCGGATGCAGGATAAGTGGCAGCGATCCCAGCAGATCTTCCCTGAAGCGGTTCATTGTGAATCTCCTCGGGCCGCGTGGTGCGATATGCTACCCCTCCCAGAGGCTGTGGCGGCAGTGGCGACGGCGAAGGCAGTGGCAGCGGCAGTGGGGGGGGGGGGGGG
>NW_007082317.1:0-859 GCF_000164805.1 Carlito syrichta
CAAACTAAGCAGAGACAGTTCATAATCATAAAGAGCAACATATGCCAATTCTTTAAAAATACTTGCTTTAACTTATTAGTCTAAGAATAAACTCTGCATCGGTTTAAGGAAATATAAAAATATTATTTCCACTTTTTCTTTTATAAAAAAATGGATTTAGAGAACATGCTAAATTTATCCCTAGGAGAAAATTCTACCCGCGTCATTTCCATAATTCTATCCATGTGTAATATATTTTCCCTTTCCATTTTAAATATATTAAATTTGAATCACGTTCACATCAGCTTTTATTTTCAAGGATACTCTTTATGTCTAAAGTAATTAATATATTTTCAAAGTATGTTCATTCTAATGTTTTTTTTTTCCTATTTGGAAATACTAATATTAAGCAGACGAAAACATAATTTATTTTTTTCTTTGAAGTAGTGCTTAATGAGATGTTTTGGAGAGAGCTGGGAAAAAAACCATGTGTATTCAGTTACTTCATAGAAAGCCTAGTTTCTGTTATTAAGGAAAAGATATTGTCCCAATTAGGCAAATGTAAATTGATGGTGGAACTACATAAGAAAAATTATTGTTTATGCACCCAATCTCTGATTGTGAGCCAAGTAAGAATAACCAATAATATGAACTGACTCTTAGATTCTACCTATACTTTTGGATACTTGAATATAAATAGTCTATAGCAGGTTAAGTCTCATTACACACTTGGTGAATAGTCAGTTCCAAAATAACATGCTTTACCAAGCACCAGGCGTAGGTCATTGCTACATTCGTTATTCTGCGATTGTGAAAGTACATTCAGCCATACTTTTTCGTATGGTTCACTCATTTTCTCAACAACTGTTTGTGTCAATGA
>NW_007082318.1:0-358 GCF_000164805.1 Carlito syrichta
AAGAGAAGGCAATCAGGGGTATCCAAATAGGAAAAGATGAAGTCAAGTTATCTCTCTTTGCAGATGACATGACAGTATACCTTGAAAACCCAAGAGAATCTGTCAAAAACCTCCTTGCACTGATAAACTACTCTGGCAAAGTCTCAGGGTATAAAATAAATGTGCAAAAGACAGCCGCATTTCTATACACCAATAATAAACAAACAGAAACCCAAATAAAAAGCACAATTCCATTCACAATAACCACACACACACACAAAATGAAATACCTTATACCTTGACATCTTTCTAACCAGAGATGTGAAAGACCTTTACAATGAAAACTACAAAACACTGCTCAAGGAAATCAAAGATGACA
>NW_007082319.1:0-320 GCF_000164805.1 Carlito syrichta
CTGGCCTTGCGTGGGACTGAAGTTCCCGGGCCTGCCCCCAGCACGGTTGGTGGTGGGCTGTGGGATGGGGGTAGCGAAGTGATAGCCTTTTTGGGAACTCACATTCAGAGAATCTCACCAGTTCACCTATGCCGTCGCCATCTTGCCCCGTCTCCTATAAATGTTATTTTACAGACCACTTTAAAACAAAAGGCTGTCAATCTAAGTATTACATAATGCTAAGATGCCATTTGATTGCAGGGTGCATCCCTAATTCTGAGATTTTTTTTTTTTTGAGTTGGAGTCTCACTCTGTCGCCCAGACTGGAGTACAGTGGCCGC
>NW_007082320.1:0-342 GCF_000164805.1 Carlito syrichta
ATGGATAAAATATCACCAGGCAACAATATACAGCCTTCAAGAGACCCATCTCACTAGAAAAGACATACACAGACTCAAAGTAAGGGGATGGGAAACAAATTTTCAGGCAAAAAGAACACAAAAGAAAGGAGGAGTCATGATCCTAATTTCAGACAAAATACCATTTAAGCTATCAAAAATTGTAATAGATACAGAGGGCCACTGCAAATGATAAAAGGTTCACTCCATCAACAAGAAATATCTTTCCTAAACACATATGCACCCAACATAGGTGTGCCAACTTTCATAAAGCAACTTCTAGGAAAACTAAAGAAAGATATTGACTCTAACACCATCATAACT
>NW_007082321.1:0-830 GCF_000164805.1 Carlito syrichta
CAACAAACGTGATCTAAACCAACAGTTTCAATGATAAAATCATAAGTCAAAATAAGCGATAAGACTAGAGTCACTTCTCTGATCTGTGATTCCACCGCTCCCTTTTGTTTTTTGTTGTAGCATAGGGGTGGGGCTTTGTCTCCTGTTTCATGCTGTTGCCTTAGGAACTGAGGTAAAATTTGTTGATAGGTAGGCGGGGCAATGGAAGTCTCTGCCTGGAGAATAGCAAGGTAGTTTAAGCAGATCTGTTTTTCTCCACTTGTCTGGGTCCCCCGGCTTGGAGTCTCGCACTGAGTGCCCCAGTCAGGGTGGGCCTGGAGTTCCAGAGCTCCAAAGCTACAAAGGGCAGTTGGTGGACTGCGAGAGTGACTCTGGGCCCCCCACAGGGTACTTCAGCCAGGAATGGGACCACTGTTTCTGAGGGGCAGGCGCCCAGAGCCTCCCTGTGTGACCAGTGGCTTGGTGCCAGGTGCCAGGCTGGAGACAATGTAGCTGGGGAGGGATCCGGAGGGAGCTGAGACCCAAGACTCCCACACACACAGTGGAATAGCAGCAGCAGGGGGCTGCAATATCTGGCCTTAGGAAATGAGGTAAAGTTTGTTCATAGGTAAATGGAGCAATGGAAGTCTCTGCCTGGAGAATGGCGAGGCAGTTTAAGCAGATTTGTTTTTTTCCATTTGTCTGGGTCCCCCGGCTTGGGGTCTCAAGCTGAGTGCCTCAGCCAGGGTGGACCTGGGGTTCCAGAGCTCCAAAGCTCCAAAGGGCAGGCGGTGAGCAGTGAGAGTGTCTCTGGGCCCCCCACAGGGTACTTCAGCCAGGAATGGGACCGG
>NW_007082322.1:0-372 GCF_000164805.1 Carlito syrichta
CTTTGTTTAGGCAAATTATTATGTGTCTAGGAGTTGGTCTTCTCATTGTTGTCTTGCAGGGGTTCTCTGAATCTCGTGTTTGAATTTTTGCATCATTGTTTTGATAAGGGATGTTTTTTTGAATGATCTCATGGAAAGTTTGTTCCAGTGTGGTCTCTGTCTCTCTTTCTGCCTCAGGTAGGCCAATTACTCTTAGGTTCAGTCTCTTGAAGTAATCGCTCATCTCTTGAAGGTTTTGTTCTGTCTTTTTTAGCTTACTTTCTGTGTTTTTAAGAGTTTGGGTTAGTTTATATTTTGGTCCTCAAGCTCTGAGATTCTTTCTTCTGCTTGGGTAATTCTGCTTTCCATGCTTATCATTTTGTTATTTATTTC
>NW_007082323.1:0-365 GCF_000164805.1 Carlito syrichta
CAACAGACACATGAAAAAGTGCTCAGTCTCACTCATCATCAGAGAAATGCAAATCAAAACCACACTGAGATACCACCTAACTCCTGTAAAAATGGCCATCATTAATAAAACAAACAACAACAGATGTTGGTGAGGATGTGGAGAAAAAGGAACGCTTCTACACTGCTGGTGAGAATGCAAACTGGCACAGCCTCTTTGGAAGACAGTGTGGTAATTCCTGAAAGAACTAGAAATTGACCTTCCATATGACCCAGCAATTCCTCTATTGGGAATATAGCCGGAGGAACTCAAATCATTCTACCAAAAAGATACCTGCACATGTATGTTTGTTGCAGCTCTATTCACAATAGCAAAAACATGGAACC
>NW_007082324.1:0-314 GCF_000164805.1 Carlito syrichta
GCCAAGTTGCCCAGGCGGGTCTCGAACCCACGGCTCAAGCAATCCACTCACCTCGCCCCCCCAAAGCGCTGGGATTATAGGCCGGGCCTCCGAGCCCAGTGATTTTTTTTTTTTAATTAAAAAAAATTTTTTTAAGCCGGGCTCGGTGGCTCAGCCTGTAATCCTGTGCCTTTGGGAGGCTGAGATGAGTGGATTGCCTGAGCCCGCAGGTTCGAGGCCCACTTGGGCAGTGAGACTTCATCTCTACAGTAAATAAAAAAATTAGCTGGTCGTGGTAGCACGCGCCTGTAATTCCGGCTACTTGGAAGGCTGAG
>NW_007082325.1:0-347 GCF_000164805.1 Carlito syrichta
GCAGAGACTTCCATTGCCCCGCCCACCTATCAACAAACCCCACCTCGGTTCCTAAGGTAATGTTGCTAAACAGGAGACAAAGCCCCACTCCTACACTGAATCAGACAAAAGCAACCCCCAAGCAGCAGACTAAAAAAAAACAAAAAACAAAAAACAAAAACTACAAGTAAATCTAGCTGCCAGCAACAAAAAACAAAGGGGAGAGGCCAGAGATCAGAGCTAAAGTGATTTTAGTCTGCTCTCTTATTTTGACTTATGATTTTATCATTTTGACTGTTTATTTTGATCACTTTTGCTGTTTGCCTTCTGACTTACACTGTTTCATGATTTTATTGGTCTGTCTCTGT
>NW_007082326.1:0-339 GCF_000164805.1 Carlito syrichta
CTGCTGGGCTCCAGCCATCCTTCCACCTCAGCCTTCCGAGTAGCTGGAACTACAGGCGCGTGCTACCACGCCCGGCTGATTTTCGATTTATTGTAGAGATGAGGTCTCACCTAGTTACCCAGGCGGGTCTCGAACCCGCGGGCTCAGGCAATCCACCCATCTCAGCCTCCCAAAGGCGCGGGATTACAGGCTGAGCCACCGAGCCCGGCTTGTTCATATATTTTATGATAATGCTGAGCAGGTGACTATGGGCCCACATCTGTCTATAAATTTTGATTTACACCGGGCTCAGTGGCTCAGCCTGTAATCCCGCGCCTTTGGGAGGCTGAGGTGAGTGGA
>NW_007082327.1:0-370 GCF_000164805.1 Carlito syrichta
TATCAAGTTAAGACACCTAGTTATGTCAGCTGTCTAGCCAGCTGGCTAGCTATATAGCAAGCTAATTAATTCAGCTGACTAGCAAGCAGGCCAACTATTAAGTCAGCTAGTTAAGTCACCAGGCTTGCCAGCTGGCTAGTTAGGTAGTGAACTAGTTAAGTCATTTGGCTAGCCAGCTGGTTAGCTATTTATGTCAACTAGTTAATTCGGTTTGCTTCCCAGTTGTCTAGCTGGGAAGCTAACTAATTAAGTTAGCTGGTTAGCCAGCAGTCTAGCTAGTGTTGTCAACTAGTTATGTCAGCTGGCTAGCCAACTGGCTAACTATTAAGTCAGCTGGTTGAGCCAGCTGGCTAAACAGCTGGCTAGCTGG
>NW_007082328.1:0-401 GCF_000164805.1 Carlito syrichta
AGATGTCCATCCGACCTAAAGCAATCTACAGATTTAATGCAATACCATCAAATTACCAGCAACATTCTTCTCAGACCTAGAAAAAACAACACAGGAATTCATATGGAAACACAAACGACCAAGAATAGCCAGAACAATCCTCGACAAAAAAAAAACAAAGCAGGTGGTATCACATTACCAGACTTCAAACTTTACTATAAAGCTACAATAATCAAAACAGCTTGATACTGGTACAGGAACAGGCATATAGACCAATGGAATAGAATTGAGATTTCAGAAGCAAAATCTCAGTTCTTCAACCAACTTATCTTTGACAAAGCCTCCAAAAACAACCACTGGGAAGAGGAGAACCTATTCAGTAAATAGTGCTGGGAAAACTGGCTGACCACATGCAGAAGATT
>NW_007082328.1:1422-11384 GCF_000164805.1 Carlito syrichta
TTGAACATCCAACGTAATACTATAAGAAAATGACTGACAGCGGTGGGAAACTATGGGGGGGGAGGGGAAGGGAGATGGGATTAACAGTAGTAAATATCTGTCTGGGGACGGGGAGACACCTCTCATCAACAAGGGTGCGTGAATGAAGCATATTTGTATACCTAACCCTTAACTGTATCCCACAATATTATAATAAAAATATTGTTTATTAAAAAAAAAACTCAGCCTCACTAGTAATCCAAGATATGCAAATCAAAGCCACACTGAGATACCACCTAACTCCAGTCAAGACGGCCATCATTAATAACTCAAAAACAACAGATGCTGGAGAGGATGCAGGCAAAAGGGAACACTTCTACACTGTTGTTGGGAGTGTAAACTAGTACAACCTCGGGGAAAACACTTTGTAAACTCCCAAAAGATCTAAAAATCAACCTTCCACACACCCGTAATTCCTCTACTGGGAATATACCCAGAGGAACTCAAATCACTGTGAAAATGATACCTGCACATGCAAGTTTATTGCAGCATTATTCACAATAGCAAAAATATGGAACCAACCAGCTGCACATTGAAAGAGGACTGGATAAAAAAATGTAGTACATATACACAATGGAATATTATGCAGCCATAAAAAGAAGGGCAAAATTATGAACTTTGCAGCAACTTGGATGAATTTGGAGTCTATAATACTAAGTGATCTGTCACAGAAACAAAGAACCAAGTGCCACATGTTGCCATTTGTAAGCAGACCTTGATCAATTATCATAATACCATTAGAAAGTTATTGGCAGTACTGGGAACCTGCCAGGGGAGAGGTGGGGGGCAGGATTGGAAGCACTGGGAAACTGTCAGAGGTGGCATGTCTTATCAACAAGGGTACCTGCATAATGAACATTTGTATACCTAACCCTGAGTTGGACCCCACATCTTTAAAATAAAAATAAAAAAACACTGAGGTAGTAAACTGGAATTTAACTACAGAGGTGACTAATTCCTAAGGTACTCATATATGTAAGATAATGTAGTTCCCCACATGCCACTTAACTTATTCTTACAATAACTTATTCTTACAATAAGCCATACATAGTGGATTAGTATTAGTATTACTTTGTAAATAAAAAAAATAAAATTCTGAAATGTAGTCATACATATAAGAAGCGGATTAAGGAACAAAGACAAAGAAAGCGTCTTTCCAGGGCTTCCAACTGCTTAAAAGCAAGCTACTAAAATGCAGACAACAAATTAATAGTCTATCTTCCTTAATAACCCCACTATTCTTAGCATTGCATTAAGAAACAATATATCATTGTTTTTGTTGCTATTTTTTTCTTCATATTAAAGTGAAGGATGAGCTATGTAGTCAAAATGTGTGTTGTAAAAATGAGTAAAGGTTTCTATTTCACTAACTCAAAACAATATGTAAGTTAAAAAGAAGACGTGAAATCGAGAAATGTCTTTAAATAACCAGAGATATAGTCTAGTATAATAGCAAGTCCTTTTATATCAAAAATTAATTTATAGGTTTTGTAACTATTTTGTCCCAAACACAATGTGATGGGCATTTTTATCACAAAAATGTTTAGAGGTGCGGGGCGCAGTGGCTTAAGCCTGGAATCCTGGCACTTTGGGAGGCCGAAGTGAGAGGACTGCCAGAGCCCAGGGATTTGAGACCAGCCTAGGCAACTTGGCAAGACCTCACTCTACAACAAATCAAAAAATTAGCCAGGCATGGTAGTGCACACCTGTAGTTCTAGCTACTTGGAAGGCTGAGGCAGAAGGATCACCTGAGCCCATCAGGTCGAGGCTGGGGTGACCGTGAACGTGCCACTGCACTCCAGCCTGGGTGATAGAGTGGGGCTCCAACTCAAAAAAAAGCGCCCAAGACTTAATAACCATTAAAATAAACTTCTTAAAAAATATTCTGAGTGAAATTAAGAATTCTGGAAAAAAATTTACATCCTTTTAAGTGTTAGGATCAAATAAAATCTGAGAAGATGAGCATGCTTACGCTCTGCCTTCTGCTTCCTATGCACTCTCCTAAAAATCAGTATAGTACATGGAAAAAAACTACACACATATATTTCTGCCTTAACCTTGAAAAATTGATAAGACATATAATGAAGATGACAATGATCTAGCACTAATGTTTAAATATCACTACTACATCAATGTTGTGAGGAACATTCAGATAACAGAGTAAAAACTGAAAACAGTGGCAGGAATTATGTGTTTTATTCAGATAACCTAAAAATAATAGAAAGGGACTAATGGAGAATCAACTACTACTATTATAGTACAGAACTTCAACAGTTCTCTAAACCTCTAAATACACATTAATGTATTGCTTCTATACCTGAAAACAAGGCAGAAGATAGTTACTTCACATATCCAAATATCATAAAATTTCAAATAAATGAAGCTAAAAATATCTTATAAGATACTAAAACTAAAGCACATACAAACAGTACATTGACAATACATGTAGTATTTTCATATGGTAATACAAGAGACTAAAACTCCAGGTCATGACTGCCTGAAAATACCTCTGAGAAAAATCTAACAAAAATATCTCAGACACCTATAATAATTACCTTCATATAATATTGTTTAAATAACATTTAAAAAGTGATGTTAATGTGGTTATAGACATTAACACCTGTAAAATTAAGCATGGTACTATGTCATTAATAGTGGTTTTGATGGTGCTGAAATATTATTTTCCTCCAACTCTAGGTTTCACAGAAAGATACAAGGCTGTATGGGCACTCAGAACCTCCAACAAGACCCCTATTTCCATCTGCTCCACCATTTTCTGTTGAATGTTTTTTCTGGGTAATTCCAGCATATATATAAAGATTAGTCATAGAGATGGATGAGACCACATGGTATCACCTGGTCTCATTCTTCAAGCATATGAATGTCTGACCTTTCAAAACAAAGGTTCTTGAAGATAACTTGAAATTTAGCCTTAAAAATCTTCTTTCACCTTATCTGTTTTAACTATTTAAGCTCTCCTGCATTCTAAAGATAATGTAGTATTTCATCTTTCTCTTTCATAGTTCAAAATACAAAATTATCCAGCATTTCCATAAAAACTTCAATTTAGTTTCCCTTTTGGAGTGTATTGTAAAAGGAATCTTTGTGGTAATGGATGAGTTCTATATCCTGACTATGGTGATGATGACATGAATCTACACAAGATAAAATCACATCGAACTATACACACAACATTCTATCAATGGCGATTTCCTGGTTTTGATATTGTACTATAGTTTTGCAAGGTTTAGCCAATGGGGGAAATTGGATAAAAGATATACAGTATCTCTTCAAACTATCTTTGCAAAATCCAATTTATCTATAATTTCAAAATAAAAAGTAAAACATGAGGAGAACAAAATATCTCACAGAAATCATAATATTGCCAGAGGAAAATGGAAAGAGTAAAGAGGAAAATTATTACCACAAATCAAAGATACTAAAGTGGGTAAATACCAGGAAAGCAAATTAAACCAAAGCAGGTAGATAACAGTAATAACCAATATTTGATGGTATACAATAAAGCTAAATGGGACTAAAAATGATGTGAATATGACAGCCAAACTACCTATCTGTATGTCAACTTATATCCTTTCCTGGGGTCAGAAAACATAGTTTATTGAGACCTACTTCAAGTAAGAAACTACTTCAATTTTTATTTTAAAAACAATTGGATGTCACATTTACATTCATTTATATTTTAAACACTTAATTTTACCAGTTAAATTACTTAAGTACTTTCTCAAAAAAAAAAAATCAGTAAATTTGACACACTGAGAAGATGGCCATGTTTATCTATGGCTTAGAGTTCTCCAACATAGCTCAGAGTACTCCAGTTAGAGAAGCATCATCTTATCTTCCAGCTCTCATGTGGTTATTTACAAATCATTCAGACTGGCCCATTCTGAGGGAGCCACTAATCCCTGGTGAAACCAGGCTCTCTGGGAAAAGTTCTTAGAAGACAGATGTCTGCTGGCAATCTATATTCAAGCTAAGACATACAAAACAATGGGCTATCCTAGGACTCCTGTATGCTCTATAAACAGAGCCTTTCTAAGAAATATCACTCACACTGTCTTATCTCAACAAGGGCCAGTAAAGCCTTGAGGCACTTTCAGAAACACACAAAACACAAACACACAAAAATAAGTGTAGGCCTCCTGCAAATCAGTAGTCATTTTGCTTTAAAATACCTGGTGCATACTTGAAATTTTTCTGAGACTCCAGCAAAATCAAATTGAAGGGTCCAAGACCACAAGGTTACTTAAATTTGCCCCCCATCTTCATCTCCTATCACATTTCAATTGAGAAGATCAGATAAAAGAGGTTTTTATCACCTGAATATGATTAAAAATTTCAAGCTGACTTCTTTGACCAGCATTTCCAAAAAGTGTTATAGAGCCCCAGGAGGTGTTTACTTTGGTTTGGGCATACTGAGAGTTCTGTAGGCTAGCAGGGAATATGTTTCAGTTTGATTCAAAAATCCTGCATGGTCCCCCTTAGGTGCTGACTAGGATACAATTGCTGCTTAGAACCAGATGCCCCAAGAAACTGTCAAATTAATATAGTGTAACACTGAAATGAAAATCCACACACATACAATTTATAGAGATAATATGATATGCTTAAAAGTGTTTATTTTTTCCCCCTCCAGTTTCTAAGTACAAAAAGATAAGGAGACCCAAATTATACTTGGGAATGCATTATTTGAGGTTATGCACCTGATGCATGGGAGTATAAAAGCACAGTCTATGCAGTCATAAAGTTACCAACAGTGAAGGCTTGGCCAATATAATAAAATTCTAAAACTGAAGAAGTTCATGAGGAACTTTATATGCCAAGACTGTAAAATAGCAAAAAGCCATCAGCAATATTAAAAAGAATTTAATGTGATAGTATATACAATGAAAATTAGTTTAAAAGTACGGAATTTTCATTGTCTGCTTTAAAGGATTCATAGCACTTCTAAAGGTTTTTGTGACAGGACATCTAAAAATTAAAATATTTCTAGTATGTTCCTATCAAATCAGATTTTGTTAATTAATACTGAGAGCATAAATTCCCATTATGATTAAAAGCTAACTTTTTAGAAATCACATTTATAAACAAGTAGTTAGGAAAAATCATGCTGAGCACAAAATATTAGGTTTCTATGCAAGATAAATCACCTTTCTTATCTGAACTGCTGAGATCAAAATGTCAAAACAATTAAATTACAATTTTGTCTGACATCAACATCCCATGCAACAGTACAAAACAGAAAACCCTGACTTCAGGAATACTGTTTGCTTTTACCTGGCAAACAAAATGAGCAATGAATCAAGTTTTGGTAAAGAAAACATGAGACACACTGCCAGATCACAGGGGTCAAAGTATTCATTAAGACTCACTTCCCAAACAACTGCATGTCTTTGGTTCAGGGGAAACAATTATATATTCCATGATACAAGTACAAAAATACACAAACATAAGGCCATATACTTTACTATCTATAAACCAAATATGGCTGTAAGTTCGAATAAACCACACATAAAAATAAATCACATCAATTTATAGTTGCAACATATGTACATAACGATAACTATATATGTGTGTGTATAGAGAGAGGAAAAAAGGGAACTTAAGTTTTAGCCTTAACAAATCTAGTTTTTCCATATGATAGTCGCATCTATTTCTCTAACTGTACAATGTAAAAACGTATACAATCATATCTTCTAGCTGTAGGAAACCCTAAAAATGATCTTGAGCTACCTCCACACTTTTCAGTTAAAAAAAAAAACCTGGTTAGGAAAAACATGGAAAACTAGGTTTGAGACTAGAACTCTGGACCTCTTACTCCTAATCTTTTGTATCAGTCATGACATATTAAAGAGGTAGACTCCTGAAAATTGGCAAATATTGTTAGTAGAAACAATAATAGGGTCCTATTGCTATATCATTTTCTACTTACTTACTATTTAAGTAAAGTGTTCTGCTTTCAGAAATCCACTAAGTCTTTATTATAAAATGATGCTGTACTAGAATTTTCTATCCATATTTGGCTTTCACTCTCTATTCAACTGCAATGTTCATTCAGAATTGGTCAGCGCTTTAAAACCTTTACATTGTTAATCACAATATAGGACCTTACTTAAGTGTAAATCTTTGATTTGTGAAGGGTGGGTATTTTGTAAAGGGTCAGATTTTAGGCTTCCCAGACCATACAATCTCCGACTTAACTGTTGAATCCTACAATCTGTGGGAAATGAAAACACAAGTCAATAAATTGAGGGATACAGTTGTGTTCCAACAAGCTTCATCTACAAAAAGAAGTGGCAAGCTGGATTTGGCTTGAGGGCTATAGTTTGCACCTCCTGTTGTAAAATAACACCCACTCTACAGAGAATGAAAGTGAAAAACAGAAAGACAAAATGACAGAAAGTTACCCAGCAAGCTACTGGCAGCTACAGAACTAAAACCGAGAACTCTACAATTCAACTCAATGTTCTGCCCACCTCTCCATCTAGGAGAGGCCCATGAAGTCTTATTATCCTGCTTTACCTACAAAAACAATTTTTCCTTTCTCCACTCTCCCACAACATACAAGATGAGCAGAAAAGTAATGACTTTGAAAGGCAATGAGTATACTGCAGTTCAATGTACTATTCTACTTATGAGCATCTAATAATTTTCATAATAAAAAATGTTTGAAAACCCAGCAACCTCAAAGCACTCAGTACTCTCCATAAGGCACTTGTCAATTATATAAGACTATTTGTGTATATTATCTTTTTCTTTCCCTACTAGAAATGGTAGTTTGAAGGTAGAAATCATGTCATTCACACAGTGGTTATCACCATCTCCTGCCAAGACCTTATATAAAACCCTGGTTTATAATAAGGATTCAACAGACACATGGTCCCTCAATAACTGAAATAAATTAGTCTCAAACAATTTCATCTTGCCAAACTGTTCAATATCCATGAATAATGTTGTCAAATGATACCATACATCTACAGTCTATCTGTAGCCAATCAAATCATTTTATATCATTTTCAAAATCCAATCTGAAATCTAATCCTAGTTAACATCTCTTCCCAGATTTAATACTACCTTTCCATAATTAGGTAGACCAGAAACAACACTGCTTCATTTGATCACATTTGGTACTTAAAAAGCAAAGAGTATCTTTGATAATAATGTAATATTTTAGAACTTTACTGTAGTCAGTCACTGCACTGGAGGTGAGACTCAATGTTCTTAACCTACTCCTCAGAGCCTTTTCCAGATTCCACCATGTGATCCAACTTGCCTTATTTCCTCCTTCTGCCCTACCTTTTATCTTGTAATCTCAACTGTCTTTCCAAGTCTCCTCCCAAGCAGAACTCAGGGTAGAAACTCCCCATCTCCTTTCCTTTGCAAAATACAAGGTTCTTTGCTTCAAGCAGCTCTCAGAATCTCAAAGTATTCTCCCATCAATTATCCCTTACCAAATGGGAAAAAGTAACAATTCGTACAAAGTTCTCATATGCCATGACTGGCTCTCATGAACAATGGGAAAAAGAAGAGATACAAAGAGAACATCCACATTCCTCACCTGCATCTGTGCCCACACAGTTTTCCTTCTTCCTTAGTACTATGGATAAATAGCCCATAACTCTAGCAACAGATAACCTCTCCTGTGGTACACATGCAGCCTTTCTCATCTACTCAAAAATAGTGCTCCCCTTCTCTTTTGCATCATCAATTTTTCCATCTCTTCGAGTTTTTTCTCATTAGCACAACAGCATATGATTGATTTGTACACTTTTAAAACTCTCTTTACAACAAATCTTCCTACAACTAATGCTCTATTTCTCTCCCGTCCCTTTCAATAAAAGTATTCACAGGATATATACCATCACCCTCTTCAATATCTCTTCTTCTCTGGCAAACACATTCCAAACAAGCTTTCATTTCTACCACTCCATGAAAACTACTATCAAGATCAATGATTTTTTTGGGGGGGGGTAAATAAATTCTCGGTCCTCATCTTTAAAACAGCTGACCATCCCTCTACTTCTTGAAAAAATTCATCTGATTTCCAGAATTCCTACACCTCTCCTGCTTTTTCTTTTATCTCGAGTACATCTCTTTTTCAGATTCCTTTACTGGTTCACCTCATCTCATCAAGTTGAGTGCACCAAAGTTCAGTCCTTAGCCCTCTCTAATTTTCTCAACTCACACACACTTGATGAAGTCAATCTCTTTATTTCAAAATCACTATATGGCCACGTTAGCCTGGTCTTCCAACTTGCTGCCTGACATTCCATTTGGATACCCAAAATGCATCTAAATGCATTTATTTTACTCTCACACTCCATATCCAGTCTCTCAGCAAATCCTGGGGATGGTTTCCTCAAAATATATCCAGAATCTGAACTACTCATCACCTCCACTGTTACCATCCTGGCCTAAGCCACCAGTCTGCCACATGAATTATCCTAATAGCCTAGTCGGTACCCCTGCTTCTGTGCTTGCTTTCTTCAGTCTGTTCTCAACACAGCAGGCAGAATAATGATGGTAAGCAGATGTGTGGTATCATGTCATTCCTCTTCTATGGTTCCAAGTATAAAGGTTATCACAGAAATAGCTTACTAAACCATATGGTACTATCTGGTCCTAAGACGTTTAAGACCACATGTCCTACTTCTCCTCCCCACTGCATTCCACTCTGGCTACACAGGCTTCTTTGCTGATCCTTGAACACACCAACACACAGGGCTGCCGCACTTGCTGTTTCTTTGTGCCTGGAAAGTTCTTGCCCCAAATATGGTAGGTCTCACTATCTCACCTGCTTCAAGTCTACCTTCTCTCCAGAACTTCTCCTACAATCGTAGTTTAAATCGCTACCACACGTGCACTTTTTCTTTCTTGCTTTGCTTTCTCACGTCACTTAACAGAGTATCACCTTATATTTTTCTTATGTATCATATATACCGTCTCTTTCCAATGGAATGTATATTCCCAGAAGACAGAGATTTGTTCTCTAACTTAGGTCAGGGCTAAAAACAGTGCTTGGCACACAGCAAGCAACCGATCAACAAGTGTTGAATAAGCAACTGCGCTCTCAGATGAATGTGACAATGCTTTATGTAAACAATTAATAAATTTCATCATTTCACTCTTCTTGGCCCCATATCAAAAGTCTCTAACTCTCTGTATGGCATCAGGAATGGATTAGATCCCCCTTACAGCAGAGCTACTTTTTTACTTCCCGGAAGTCTTGAGAACAGAGATTATTGCTTATTGTAAAGGGGTGGGGAGAAAACCCTACTCGAATACCAAAACTCAGTTAAAACCCAACCCTTTCTTGAATCTGTTCCCCCCCATGCTTCCAGAGCACTTTGCGCCACTATCCAGTGCTCACCACGGTCACTTCCCCTGGATACGGAGCCACCCGAGGACAGAAATCGATCTCTCCGCTCTGATCACCAGTTAGCCCGGGATCCAGCTCACGGAGGGCCTTCGAAGAACTGACTTTGTGAAGACGACGGGAACCTGAGACCTAAGTGTGTCAAGACGCAGCCCGTCACCAGAAGCACCACCATCACCTAGGCGCCCAAGGTCGTCTCAAGCAAAGCCCTCCGCTCTGTCCTGCAGGGCCTCCAGCCCCGTCAGCGAGGCCGCTCAAGAATCCCGGCCTCCCCTCCTCTGAGCGCAGGCCCCCTTGAGCCGCGGCTCACCGCGGGCCTTCCCACTAACTGCCCGCTGGACACTCCATTCGGACATCTGGAAGGCAGTTCAGTGCATTCACTCTGCTCTCACGCTCCACACCCAGTGGTCTCTCGGCAAATGCCGAGGATGGTTTCCTCCACTTACACCCAGAGTCTGAACTACGCATCACCTCCACCGCCACCATCCCGGTCGGAGGACGGTGGAGACGCAGCGGGGGCGGCGGCGGC
>NW_007082328.1:12152-158406 GCF_000164805.1 Carlito syrichta
TGGCGGGAGGGGACGCGCGTCTGTGAGCCGGCGGACCGGCGGACGGCCGGGGGCGGTAGCGCAGACAGCGGGAGAGGGCAGCCCCCTCGGGTCCCCTCCCACCGCGGGGACTTTTCCGTCCCGTCAGTAAGTCTTGCTTTCTACAAACAGAAAAATGGGGCGAGCGTTTGTTGGTAGCCGGGCCAATCTGGACGCCTGCTCCGTGGTGCCCGTCGTGAGTTTGGCGGAGAGTTGGCGTGTGGCTTCCTGATACTCCGTGGAGTGCGTAAGACCGTGAAAACACGATCGTTAGGAATTGCATGTCCGGGAAGGACTTGAACTCTGCATCGCTTAAAAAAAAAAAAAAGGCAACCCCTTCGGGTCCCCACCCACTGTGGGAGCTTTTCTGTCCTCTCGATCAATCCTGCTTTCTCACCAAAACACAAAGATTATTGTTTAAGCGCGTTGCCTCCAGAGCCGGATTGCTGAGGACAGCTTCACGGCTTGTACGAGTGACTTGATCCCTGTGCCTTTGCTTCTCAGCCCTGGAGCCGGAGGATAAAGCTTCCTCCCTTGCACGTGGCACTCCCGGACGATAATTATTAAAATAAGGAGCCTCAGCCGGGATCGGTGGCTCAGCCTGTAATCTCGCGCCTTGGGAGGCTGAGGTGAGCGGATGGCCTGAGCCCGCGGGTTCGAGACCCTCCTGGGCAACTTGGCGAGACCTCATCTCTACAATAAACCAAAATGAGCTGGGCGTGGTAGCGCGCGCCTGTAGTTGCAGCGACTCGGAAGACTGAGGCGGAAGGATCGCTGGAGCCCGGCAGGCGAGGCTGCGGTGGCCGGGAGCGGCCACTGCACTCCAGTCTGGACGACGGAGTGAGACTCCAACTCAAAAAAAAAAAATAGAAAGAGAGAGAGCGCGCCTCGGGGAAGAGAGACTCAGGAACAGCTTTGAAGGGAGGAAAACAAAATCACAAAGCAAAGCGTTTTGTTCTTTGTTGTTTTTTTTTATTGTTTGGAGACGGAGTCTCACTCTGCCGCCCAGACTGGAGGGCAGTGGGGCACGCTCCGGGCCACCACACCTCGACCTGCTGGGCTCCGGCGAGCCTTCCGCCTCATCCTTACAAGTCGCTGAAACTACCAGCACGTGCCACCCCGCCCAGCTAATTTTTTTATTTATTGCACAGAGGAGGTCTCGCCAACTTGCCCAGGCTGGTCTCGAACATCTGGGCTCAGGCAGTCCTCTCACCTCTGCCTCTCAAAGTGCTGGGATTACAGGAGTGAGCCACCACACCCGGCTTTTTTTATTTTTTAAGTGTACAGATTAGACAGAGGTGCCAAGGGAAGAGAAGAAATTGGAGCCTACAAGGAACACATGAGGCAAGAGGACGCAGCTAAAGTCATTTCAGCCTGAAGGGGTTCTTATGCCCACTGCCTGGAAAAACCAGAACTGACACAGCTTTACAATAGAGAATGAGTTTAATATCACGAAGAAGGCCTGGCTCGGTGGCTCAGCCTGTCATCCCAGCACTTTGGGAGGCCGAGCCGAGTGGATTGCCTGAGCCTGCAGGTTCAAGACCCACCCAGGCAACTTGGCGAGACCTCATCTCTACAATAAATCAAAAATTAGCCGGGCGTGGTGGCATGCGCCTGTAGTTCCGGCTACTTGGAAGGCTGAGGCAGAAGTATCGCCGGAGCCCAGTAGGTTGAGGCTGCGGTGGCCGGGAGGGTGCCACTGCCCTCCAGTCTGGGCAACAGAGTAAGACTCCAACTCAAGTGTGTGTGTGTGTGTGTGTGTGTCGCAAAGCAGCTGAACAAGAAGGACAGGAGCTATTACTCAAATCTGCCTCCCCCAAAACTCAGAGGATAGGGTTTTTAAAGGGAGTTTAGTGGGCCAAAGAATAGGGACAGCAGTTTGGTTTATGATGTTAGGGAGATGTCAAGACTGCCTTCCTGTCACAGAGCCAACTTCTGGGAAAGGGAGGCACAGGACCTGCGGAGTCGGCTTCCTGATCCCATTCTGGGCCCCAATCAGAATACAAAGTCTGAAACATATCTCAAATATAGTACCTTTCTTAGGCTTTATAGTAGATGCTATCCCTAAAGCGAGTCCTGTGGCCACCAGGTACTACTCCCTGGGAAGAGAACCCTTACAGAGGTGGTTCAGGAGGACGGTATGAAGGAGGTGGGATCACTGGAGATTGGAGCCATTCCTGTTCTTCAGCCACCACTTTTGTATCTGTGCAGTGTTAGGCCCATTGTTTGATGGAGAATGTATTTATCAGCCTGGTGGGACAGCTTCTCCTCAGGTGTCAGGACACAAAGATAATCAATAGACCTCTATTAGCGTGAAAGAAAACATAGAAACAACTGATTTATTTCTAATCCTAGCTGAAGCTTCTCTGGACTCAGATTTCTTTGACATCTTTTACCCCGTGGTCCTAGCATTAATTTTATGCAGGAGGTTTCAAAGTGAGGGAGGAAAGAAGACATAAATGCCTCAAGAGAACAAACAAGGCTAAGGGATGTCGCTGAAGTGAGTGAAGGAAGAATATAAGGTAAAGAGGAAAGGAGAAATAAAACGAAGGAAAGAAGAAAAAAATGAAACTAGGCTCAGTGGCCAAAAAACTGAAATGTATCCTGGGGTGGAGTGTGGGGAAATATATTTACTCACTGTTTAGGAATTCATGACAAACTGCATCTGCTGAGGGAGACTTTTTAAAATATATAAACAGATAAGCAACTGTCTAAAAAAGAGCCCCAAATGAGGAGCCTTCGCTCCAGTGAATGAGACTTGGCAGTTCTGCAAAATGAGAGAATCTTCCTTGTGCTGCCTCTTGAGGAGTTGAGTCGTCACACCCATCGCGAATATTAGTGGGATGGATTACTGAAAGGCATGCCAGATGGATGCATTCGGGTTAGTTTGACTGTGTGTTGTTACCTTCTGCACTTCTGTCAATTTTAGAAGAAGTCTGAATAAAGATTTGAGGAGTGGACTGAAAATAAAAGCCAGGCTGGTTACTTAATATGTGAGTATCCACCCATGGTGAGTTTACAGTTAAAGATATCAAAACAAGTAACCATTCTCCCGCTTTCATTTTCCTTTGCTTCAGCTTTCACTGTATTTTAAAATCAACTTTTATTATATATATTTTTTACCTTGAAAAGGTCTAGAAGAAAGGTGGTTCTAATTAATATGAAAGAATGGAAAGAATTTTAGCTAAAGAGCTCTAAGAGAGGAAAAGTTTGTGAAAGAAAGTTTTTAGCTGAAGTTTTAATGAGAATGAGAGTAAGATGCCAGATGTGAAATCAGGAGTTTTTTAGACAAACAGGAAAACAGTAATGAGACTGGAGTGAAAGGAAATGCAGTAGAAATCAGAAACAGTACTATTCCTGAATTATTATAAGAACCAAACACTAAAGGAAAGGTTTCCCTGTCAGGTAAAGAAAATAGGTACCTCCCTATACCAACTAGCCCTCAAATAGAAAGAAAAAGAAATTTTAAAAAAATTTAAAACCTCTGTAGGATTCTTACAGTGGTTTGCTTTTCCATAAGATGTCTCCTTCAGAGTAAAAGACAAGAACGTGCTGCTTTCTACCACTTCCTTCAGGATACTTTTGCATAAGCAAAATTTCTGAGAGTATAATTTTTGTAGATGGAAAAAAACCTCAAGTAAGATAAGAATTTCATTCCCTTTGTTTCAACTTTGCTAAGCCTTCAGTCTGAGGCAAATAGATTATCATTAAACCTTTATTAATGTGAAACAAAAAGATAAAATCGTAAATGCTGGGAAGCCCTTAACCTAAAAGGAGCAAAAACACAAAACCAGGGCCCAGAAAATAGAGAAAGAGATTAGGAAGCTTTTCTAAGGGGAAACTTTGAACTGTTGGCTGTAAAATGAGTGTCTGTGGCTTGCTTTAAACAAATAGGCTATGTAAACTAAAGCTGGGAAGATCTGGTCAGATTGGATAAAAATCTTACCTTGCCTGAAACACTTTGGTCTGAGAAGAAAATTCCATTCATCTTAAGTGCAGACGAAAACTCTCCACCTGATTTTCTGTGCCCATTAAACATTTCAGTCGTCTGAAGCTTCTTGGGTACACTTTTTTATTTGGACTTTGTCATTTATAAAATGAATCTTGCCTCATGTTTTGATCATGTGAATTTATCCAAAGGTGGATTTTTATTAATAAGTACTTGCTCTTAAAGGTCATCAATCTACTATTAATTAATAATAATTTAAAGCACACAGTGATCAGCTTTCAAAGTGTTTATAGACAGAATGTAACAGTTATAATTAAACTATGTGAATTTGGCAATATTGCCAGTACCTTTTACACAACTGAATTTAACCTTAATGTGCTAATATGATTTTCATGTAACATATCTTGGACATCATATTGGAAAAGATTAATTGTTTGAATTTCAAAAAAGCAATTTGTTCTTTCTACCTTAAAACCTCAGAGTAGTAAGGATTTCCTGCCACTTTCCAAACACTTTGTTACAACATTACCTGTTGCTACATCACTACTAAAAAGAAGCAATAGTTAAACACCCAAATAGCACCAGCAGATTTATTGTTTTGGAAACTATTTTCAGGAATCAAAGCTGAAATGTGGTGGCCATATCAAATTTGAGCTTTAGCTGAAATACTGTGTTCCAAGATTGCTAGATAATCAGCTCAATAAGGGAACAATCTGTGTATATATATTAGAGTTGTGGGGTACAAGTGGGGATTTACAATATACATAGGTTATATGTAGGTGCAAGTTTGGGCTTCTAGCGGGCTCACTCTCACCCTGAGAGTGGACCAGGTATCCTGTGTTGCCACATGCCCTTGTCCCTCCTCCCCCCCACCCCCTTTCCTAGTAGTGTCCAGCATCTGCCAATCCCACCCTTGTGCTAGTGAGACCAGGGTTCAGGGCCTGCTTATGAACGAGAGGATGTAGTATTCAGTTCTTTGTTCCTGTGATAGTTCACTTAGTATGATGATCTCCAGCTGCATCCAAGTTGCTGTGAAGGCCATGATTTTGTTCTTCTTTATGTCTTTACAATATTCTACCATCTATATGTAGCACGTTTTCTTTATCCAATCCACTTTCAATGGACATCTGGGTTGGTTCCATGTCTCTGCTATTATGAAGAGTGCTGCAATAAACACGTGTGCAGGTAGATGTTTTTTTGGCAAACCAATTTATATTCTTCTGGGTATATTCCCATGAAAGGGATTGCTGGATTGTATGAAAGGTCAATTTTTAGTTCTTTTAGGAATCACCACATTGCTTTCCATAGATGTTGAACTAGCTTGCATCCCCATCAACAGTGTAGAAGTGTTCACTTATCTCCGCACCATGTCAGCATCTATTGTTTTTTGACTTGCTAACAATAGCCATCTTTACTGGAGTTCGGTGGTATCTCATTGCACTTTTGATCTGCATTTCTCTGATGATGAGTGAGGCTCAGCATTTTTTCATGTGTTTGTTGACTGCCTATGTCATCCTTTGAGAAATGTCTGTGTCCTTTGTCCACTTTTTAATGAGGTTCGTTTGGTTTTTCCTTTCACTTTGTTTGAGTTCCTTCCAGATTCTGGATATTAGGCCTTTCTCAGATGCATAGCTTGCAAATATTTTTCCCATTCTGTGAGTTGTTTCTTTATACCCTTGATGGTTTCTTTTGCAAAAGCTTTTCAGTTTGATAAGGTACCACCTGTCTATCTTAGCTTTTGTTGCTTTTGCTTTTGAGGACTTGACCATGAATTCATTGCCTACTCCAGTGTCCAGAAGGGTGTTCCCTACATTTTCTTCTAAGATTCTTATAGCTTGAGGTTATACATTTAAGTCTTTGATCCCTTTAGAATTAATTTTTGTATATGGTGATAGGTAGTGATCCAGTTTTATTCTTCTGCATGTGACTAGAAAGTTTTCCCAATGCCATTTGCTAAATACAGTTACCTTTCCCCAGTATTTGTTATTGACGGCGTTGTCAAAGATGAGTTGGTTGAGAGAACGTGTTTTTATTTCTGGATTCTTTGTCCTGTTCCATTTGTCTATGTCCCTATTCCTGTGCCAATACCATGCTGTCTTGGTTACTATAGCCTTGAAAAAGAGTATAAAGTCTGGATGTGTGATACTTCCAGCTTTGTTCCTTTTCTGAGGAACGCTTTGACTATTCATGCTCTTTTTTTGCTTCCATGTGAAATTCTGTATTGCCTTTTCTAGATCTGTGAAAAATGATGCTGGCAATTTGATAGAGATCACATTAACTTTGTAGACTGCCTTGGATAGGATGAACATCTTGACAATATTGATTCTTCCAATCCATGAGCATGGTATGTTTTTCCATTTGTTTGTATCATCCCTGATTTCTTTGAACAGTGTTTTGTAGTTCCTATTGTAAAGGTTTTTCACTTGTCTGTTTACATGGATGCCAAGGTATTTCTTTCTTTTTTGTGACTATTGTGATTGGAATTGTGTTTTTAATTTGGTTCCAGTCTGTTTGTTGTTGGTGTATAAAAATGCAACTGTGTTTTGTGTTTTGATTTTGTTACTGAAGTCATTTATGAGTGTGAGGAGGTTTTTCACAAACTCTCTAGGGTTTTCTAGGTATAGAATCATAACATCTGCAAAGAGGGATAACTTAACTTCCTCTTTTCCTATTTGAATGCCCCTGATTGCTTTCTCCTGTCTGATTGCTCTGGCTAGGACTTCCAGTACTCTGTCAACTAGGAGGGGTGAGAGTGGACATCCTTTTCTTTTTCCAGTTCTTAGGGGAAAGGATTCCAGCTTCTGCTCATTAAGTATGAAGTTGACTGCATGTTTGTCATAGATAGCTCTTATTGTTTTGAGGAATGTTCCTTCAGTGCCTAGGTATTCAAGAAGGGATGCTAGATTTTATTGGTTGCTTTTTCTGCATGAAATAATCATATAGTTCTTTGTTTTATATCTGTTGATGTGTTGAATTGCATTTCTGATCTTGTGAATGTTGAGCCAGCCCTGCATCCTAGGAATGAAGCCCACTTTGTTGTGGTAAATAGTTATTGAAATGTGTTGTCAGATATGATTTGCTAGAATCTTGTTGAGAATTTTTGCACCTAGTTCATCAGGGAAATTGATCTATAATTCTCTTTCCTTGTTGGTGTTTGCCAGTTTGGGGTATCAGTATATTATCTTCATAAAATGAACTAGAGAAAAGTTCTTCCTTCTCAATTGCCTGGAATATGTTCAAAAGGATTGGTATCAGCTCTTCCTTGTATGCCTTACAGAAGTCAGCTGAGAAACCATATAGTCCAGGATTTTTGAGGGGACAGCGAGGTTTCTTATAACTGAGTGCATTACCTGGATTATTATTGGTAATAATAATAATCCAGGTATTTTGATTTCTCATTTCAACCTTGGAAGGATGTGTGATGCCTTAAATTCTCTGTTTCCCCTAAGTTTATTGCATATAGATGGTCATAGTAATCGCTGATATCATTTTAATTTCTTCAGGGTCGGTTGTGATATTGCCTTTTTAATTTCTAATTGTGTTTCTAATCAGATCTCTCTCTCTCCCTCAACCCCTCCCCTTTTTTTAGTCAACCTGACCTGGAATCTGTCAATCTTATTTATCCTTTCAAAGAATCAGCTTTTTGTCTTGTTGATTCATTCTGTGATATTTTTGTCTTCCATTTTCTGCAATTATGACTTTACCTTTGTAATCTGGATTTTTCTACAGAAATGAGAATTCAATTGTTCTTGCCTTTAAGCTCCCTTAAATGTGATGTTAGACTGTTTATTTGTAATCCCTCTATTGTCTTGATATATGTATATAATTTTATGAACTTCCCTCTAAACACTGATTTCAGAGGATTTGATATTTGTGTCTTTGTTTTCATTTGTTTTTGGAATCTTTTTTGTATTTGTCTTGATTTCTGTGTTGACCCAAAAGGCATTCAACAGCATACTGTTTAGTTTCCATGTTTTTTGTGTGTTTCAGGAGTTCTTGTTGGTAATTATGTTTATTTTTATTCTACTGTGATTTGAGAAGATGCTTGGTATTATTTAGACCTTTTGCAATTTGTTCATGCTTGACTTATGCCTGAGAATGTGATCAATCTTGGAGTATGCTTCATGTGCTAATGAGTAGAATGTATACTCTGTGGTTATTGGGTGGACTGTTCTGTAGATATCTGTTAGGTTCAGTTAGTCAGGTGTCGAGTTAAGGTTCCAGATCTTGTTGGTTTTTTGCCTTGATGATCTGTCTCAGGCTTTTAGTGGGCTATTAAAGTCTGACTATGATTGTATGGGTGTCTATGTTTTATAAACCTGAATGTTTCTGTGTTGGGTGTGTACATTTTTTAAATGAATATTTCTTGCTGGTAGATTTAGCCTTTTATCATTGTGTAGTGACCGTCCATGTCTTTTTTTTTATTATTACTTTTATTGGTTTCAAATCTGTTTTGTCTCATATAAAAAGGACAACCACTGCTAATTATATTTTCCATTTTCCTGGAAGATCATTTTCTAGCCCTTTACCTGTGGGTAGTCTTTGCTGTGAGATGGGTTTCCTGTAAGCACAATAATGTTGGGTGATTTTTTTTTTATTCAGTTTGCTAGTCTATGCCTTTTTAGTGGCACATTCAGTCCACTCGTGTTCAAGTTAATTACTGATATGTGAGGGTTTATCCCTGTCATAAAGTCTCTTAAGAAGTTGTTTTGCTTTCCTTTTTTTGTTTGTTTGTTTTTTGTTTTTTTAGATTTTGTGCGTGATCTGTGTGCTCTGTTAACTCTGGACTTTTGTGATGGGTGAAACCATTCTTTCATTCCTGTGCTTAAAACTTTCCTAAGCATCTCCTGAAGGGCTGGTCTGGAGGTAGTGTATTCTCTTAGAGATTGGATATTTGGGAAGGATTTTAATTCTCCATCACTGATGAAGCTGAGTTTGGTGGAGTAGGAAATTCTTGACTGGAACTTCTTATCTTTGAGAATATTAAAGATTGGACTATAATTCCTTCTGGTTTGTAGGACTTCTGAAATGTCTGCTGCAATTCTGATGGGTTTTACCCTGTAAGAGGTCTGACCCTTCTCTCTAGCTACCTTTAGGATTTTTTTCTTTCTTGCTTTCCTCAGAGACAGATTACTATGGGTCTTGGGAATGATCTTTTCATGTAATACCTTACAGGGTTTCTCCAAATCTGTTGTGTTTCGATAATTGCCTCTCTAGTGAGATATGGGAAATTTTCTTGAATGACCTCACAGAAATCTTGTTCTCTGATGTTCTTAGTTTTCCCTTCTATTTCAGGAATGCCTATCAATTGTAAATTTGGTTTCTTTACATAGTCCCACACCTCTAATATGCTTTGCTCATTCTTTTTGAGCCTTTTCTCCTTGTTTTTGTCAGACAGGGTTAGATCAATATTTTGATTTTCAAGCTCTTAGATTCTTTCCTATGCCTGGTCTATTCTGTTCCCTGGGCCTGTTATTGGGCTTTGAAAGTCTAGGAAGGAATTCTTAATTTCCAAGATTTCATATTGAACCTTTCTTCTATTGGCCAGCTCAACTTTTACTTCCTGCATGGCTTCTGTTGCTTGGGTGATGTTTGATTCCAACTTCTTGTGGTTTTCCTTAATCATTTTCCCCATCCATTGTCTGAATTCTCTGTCTGTCATCAGGGACAGGCCATTCAAGTGACTTCCATTTTGAGACTGGGAAATGCTTTTATAAGTGATGCTTCTTTAAGGCTTTGAGAATTGCCAGTGTTTTTCTGCTAGTTCTTCCTCATCTGTGAGGAACAACTCTTCTCTTTTTATTATTATATTTTAGTTTTGTTGTATTGTAGTTAGGTACAGTCTAGCTGTCCTAGGGCCTTTTCTGCCATTCAGAATATTTCACATGGGGGAGGGGGGCATTTACTCCTACTTTACTACTCCTGCTGGACAGTACTTAGAACACAGAGTGAGTCTCTGTTGCAGAGTTTTTCCCATGGTAAGGCCACCTAGACTGCTTTCTGACCACCATGGCATGCTTTGTGAGGATTGGGAGGGAAGATGAGGCTCCTGGCAGCTGACAGTATTGCTAGAGTTTTGGCATCATTTATAACCCAGAAAAGTTCCTGCTGGGAAACAGGTCTTCCAGTTGCCTTTCAGGATGCCCACTCTTTCATCCAAGGTCATGCTCAGAACTTAAAAATATCAGATACCTGTCACAGCAGGACACCCCCTTTTTGTGCAGAGGACTGGCAGGCAAACCCTCCTGGTCTGGGAGAGGGGCTGGTGGTGGGCATCAAGTGAGTACAGCTAGCAAGCTGCCAAGCACCACTGGCAGGAAACATGTTCTTGGGGGTTGACTAGCAGTAGGCATCCTGAGCACAGGTGGGTTCCCAGTTCCACACTGGCTCTAGAAGTATGCTGATATGTCTTAAACAGGTCTTCTCCATGAGAGACTGAAGACTTGCATGTGAGAAGGGGAACTGATCCCGGTTGTGTATGGAGCACTCATCCCCTCTTGTGTACAAGGCAGGACTGTAGGTCCTATGCAAACCTTATGCCCAGTTCCAACATTGGTTGCCTGGACTCTCTCCTCCTTTCTCTCTCTACTTTCTAAGAGTCCTCTGTGGGATGCAGGGTGCTTCCCACATCAAAATCTGCTTAAGCTGCCTGAGTTTACTGGTGACTGAGTTTGTTCTCTGTTCTGCTCTGTGAGAGAGGTACAGGTTGGCTACTCCCCAGTGGCCATCTTGGATTGCTGCCTCTGGGAACAATCTTAAAGATGTATGTTCTTGTTTTTCCCTGCCAACAATGTATATGTCATACATATTTTGGAAGAGATCTTCTTGAAACTATTCAAATCTATAGTTCTCTGACCTTTTTAGGCAATTGAGATGGGTTTAATTTTTGTATACAATAAGTAAGAATCCAACTTCATTTTTCTGCATAAAAATTATCAGTTCCCTCAGCACCATTTGTTGAAAAGATTGTCCTTACTTCATTGAATAGCCTCAGGATCCCTGTCAAAAGGCATTTGCTGGAATAATCCTAATATGATAGACCTAATATTTCTGGACTCTTTATTCTATTTTACTGATCTACAGGTCTGACTTTATGGCAATGCCATGCTATTTTGACTACTATGTCTTCGTAGTAAGTTTCAAAATCAGAAAGTTTGAGTACTCCAACTTGATTTTTCTTTTTCAAGATTGTTTTGGTTATTCAGCGTTCTGTGAGATTCCAAATGAATTTCAAAATGGGTTTTTCTATTTCTATGTAAAGAAAATGTCATTTGGAGTTTCATAGGGATTTCATTGAATCTGTAGATTATTTTGGGTAGTACTGACATCTTAACAATATTAAGTCTTTTTCTTTTTGAGTTGCAGTCTCATTCTGTTACCCAGGCTAAAGTGCAGTGGCATGCTCACAGTCACCACAGCCTCAACCTGCTGAATTCAGGTGATCCTTTTGCCTCAGCCTTCCAAGTAGCTGAAACTACAGGCATGCGCCATGATGCCTGGCTGATTTTTTTTATTTATTGTAGAGATGAGGTCTCGCCAAGATGCCCAGCCTGGTCTTGAACCCACGGGTTCAGGTAGTCCTCTCACGTTGGCCTCCCAAAGTCCTGGGATTATCGGCGTGAGCCACTACTCCCAGCCTAACAATATTAAGTCTTTTAATCTATAAACATAAGATGTGTTTCTATTTATTTATATCTTCCTTAATTTTTTAAGAAACATTTTGTAGTTTTCATTACACACGTTTTTCAAGTCCTTGATCAAGTTAATTCCTAAGTAGTTTGTTATTTTTGTTCCTTTTATACATGGAATTGTTTTCATAAATTCATTTTCAGACTTTTCATTGTTAACATATTTCTGCACATTAATAACTAGCTTCTGTGTGTTGACTTTGTATCCTGCTATTTTTGAATTTATTTATTAGTTCTAAAGGTTTTTTTGTGTATTTGTCAGAGTTTTCTTTCATAGAACATTCAGTACTATATTGAATAGGAGTGAAAAATGGATATTCTGGCCTTGTGCCTGAACTTAAAGGAAAAGCATTCAGTCTTTCACCATTGAGCATAGAGCTTGTTATAAGCGTTTTGGGTATGTCTTTTATTATGTTGAGGTAGTTTCCTGCTGCTTCTTGTTTGTTGGTGTTTTTTTCACGAAAGGGTGTTGAATTTGTTCAATGTTTTTTCTACGTCAATTGAAGTGGGCATGTGATTGTTTCCCTTCATCCATTAATGTGATACATTAATTAATTTTTGTTGAAACATCCTTACATTCCAGAAATAAATCCCATTTGGTCATGGTGTATAATACTTTTAATATGCTACTAAATTTATTTGCTAATATTTTGCTGATGATACTTGCATATATATTTATATTGAATATTGTTCTTTTTTATTCTCCTGTAGTATCTTTGTCTGACTTTGCTATCAGAGTAATGCTAGCCTCATAAAATGAGTTAGGAAATGTTTATACATCTTCAACTTTCTAAAAAAGTTTAAGAAGGATTTGTATTGGGAAAAAAATCACTAGTGAAGAAGTCATCAGGTCCAAGGCTTTTCTTTGGCAGGAGATGTATGATTACTTATTATTATACTGTAAAATATATATTTTGTCTTCATACTTTTTTCTGACATACAGTTCTTTAAATTCTTGAAAACTCTGGAGTGATAAGAGTGTCTTTTGTACACTAAGGAGATGACTGGTGGCTTGGATACCCTAGATAGCCTTAGGATGGGGCTGGTCACAAGAAAGACCAAGGCACAACTAGAGGATTAGAACTTTCAACCACACACCTCCTCTTCTGAGGAGAAAGACTGAAGATTAATGTAATTACCTATGGCCTAGGTTGTAATCAAGCATGCCTACCTAATAAAGCCTCCATAAAAACTCAAAAGAACAGTATTTAGAGAACTTCTGGATAGCTGAACACATGGAGGCTTCTGAAAGATAGCACATTTTTAAGTGTGTTTTATGTTAATAAACTGCACAAAGACTACGTTTTACTTTTTTTTTTTTTTTTTTTTTTGCTGAAAGCACTGTAGAGTAACAAGTGTTAACATTTTATGTAATAACTGAAACAAATTACTGATAATGTCTGGGTACAGTGACCCATGCCTGTAATCTCAGTACTTTGAGAGGCTAAGGCAGGCAGATTGCTTGAACCCAAGAGTTCAAGACCAGTCTGGGCAACATGGTAAAATCTTGTCTCTACAAAAAAAATTAGCTGGGTATGGTAGCATGTGCCTGTAGTCCCAGCAACTCAGGAGGTTGAGACAGAAGAATCACCAGAACCCAGGGGGTGGAGATTATAGTGAGCTGCGATCATGCCCCTGAACTCATACCTGGGTGATAGAGTGACCCTGACTCAAAAAAATTTATGGATGACATGAAGCTTTTACTACTTATGATGTTGGGTGGGGGGTTATGGTTAGGGGTACTTTGATTTTGCCACAGAGAAGAATTTCAGAGTGAGTCCAACATGTAGTTGAAGAAAGTATTTATTAGAAAGAAAAGGGCACATTCAAGGGAAGTGTGGTTGCCTTAAGAAAATGGACATATGCTTGCGTTTGACAAGAAGCTTTATATACTTTTACAATGATGATTAAGCAAACCATGAGCTGAAAGTGAAGGACTACAAGTATCAGGTCCTAGTTTTGATTACCATTCTCAACCTTTAAGGTCACAAGGACTTTCTAAGTGATGAAAGTTACTGTCTAACTAGATTTGGGCTTTTCTGAGAATATCATGTCTCTATTTCTTGGGTAATTCTCTATTGTTTCTGTAATTGACTGCATTGGTAGTTCCACATTCCAGTCCACAAGGTGGTCAGGTTTGATATGCCTGGTCAGTTGGGTGAATGTTGTGTATGGATAAGAAAGATATCTGAATACTTACTCTATTTTAATTTAGACCTACCTAAGAAAAATTGCCTAACTACTTCTAAACTATAGTTGTTAACTATGGCTGCCTCATTTCCAGTGCATTCTTGGGAAATTAATGACATAATTGTGAAGAATCCAATGGGAAAGAAATAATTAATATCATCATGCTTGCTTTGAGTTTTTTGCAAACATGTGTTTGTGTAAAGAGAGTTATTTAGCTGAGAAAGTGATATCCAGGAGATGTTGACAGTATGTGCATGACTTCTTGAAAATTAATCAGCATGACAGAGTCTGTTAATTTTGCTATTATATGTGTACTCCGTACATTTCTTAGACTCTTGCAGTTATATTAGTCATGTGACTGATTTCTGGCCAATGGAATGTTGACCAAAAAATGCTATGTTGTTTTTTGTTTTTATTTGTGAGCTTAATGTGGAAACTCCAACAGGGGACCCTGAATATTGTACCACATAGCATCAGGTCCCAAAAAATAAACTATGCTTTTTATGTAAAGAGAAGGTATTTAATATTAGGACATTGATTCCAGATGTGTAATCTGGAAAGATGAAGAAGAGAAAGTTACTTGAATAACTCAGAGATAATAGCATAAAACAACTACTAGCCCAGGACTCAGTGTAATAAAGAGCTTATAAAATGCTCTCCATAGCTGGGCATGGTAGTGCGCGCCTGTAGTTCCAGCTACTTGGAAGGCTGAGGCGGAACGATCACCGGAGCCCAGCAGGTCGAGGCTGCAGTGACTGGGAGCGGCCACTGCACTCCAGTCTGGGCAACAGAGTGAGACTCCAACTCACAAAAAAAAAAATGCTCTCCAAAACCCCCCACCTCCTGATACTCATGCCCTGGGCAGCACCCTTCCTTTGAGTATGAGCTGACCTAATGAAGCTTCTTATGACTAGAACCAAGCAGACATTATGAGATGTTACTTCCAGTATTAGGATATAAAAACACTATCACTTGTGTCTTGGTATGCTCTCTTTCACTCTTTGTTGGATTACTTACCCTGGAGAAAGCTAGCTGACATGTTTTGAAGCAGTCCAGTGGAGAGACTGATTTCAATCCTTCAGATGAGACCACACACCCCTGCCAAGAGTTCAAATGCAGCTTCATAAGAGCTTTTGAGCTAGAGGCACCCAACTAAGCTGTGTCTTCATTCCCAGCCCTCAGACGCTGAAACAATTTGCTTTGAGGCACTAATCTTCGGGGTAATTTGTTATACAGCAATAATAACAAATACATTAGAGCCGAGGTCCCCAACACCCAGGTCATGGACTGAGTACTGGTCCATGGCCTGTTAGGAACTGGGTTGCACTACAGGAGGTGAGCAGCTGACCAGCAAGCGAAGCTTCATCTGTATTTCCAGCCACTCCCCATCGCTTGCATTACTGCCCGAGCTCCATGTTCTGTCAGATCAGTGCTGGCATTAGATTTTCATAGGAGCATGAACCCTATTGTGAACTGAGTATATAAGGGATCTGGGTTGTGCTCTCCTTGTGATAATCTAATGCCTGATGATCTGAGGTGTAGCTGAGTTAGTGATGCTAGTGCTGGGGAGTGGCCACAAATACAAACTAACATTAGCAGTGTGGTTTGACTGCACAGAGACCATAATAAATCAATTGCTTACAGACTCATATCAAAATCCTATCAGTGAGTGGCAAGTGAGTTGATGCACTTCAACTGTACAGCTGCATCTGGTAGCAGGCTTTAAGTCAGATTCTGATACTTATTTGAGTCTATGTGTGGCCCACCCATTATTTTATTTACCACTTCAGTCCACATCTCTTTTTTAATGGTAAGTTGTATAATTATTTTATTATTATTGCAATGTAATAACAGAAATAAAGTGCATAGTAAGTGTTAGTTATATGCCTGAATCATCCTGAAACCACCCCTCTCCCCCACCTCTGATCCACGTAAAAATTGTCTTCCATGAGAGTAGTTCCTGATGCCAAAAATGTGGGGGACTGCTGCATTCAAGAAACAAAAAGGAAGAGGTGGGTTACCAAAACGAAGGAACTCAGAGAATAATCATGTGTAATTTGGTCAGTCCTCGGAAAAAAGACTGTATTTTATGGTCACTCACAAAGGTGGGATGTATTCCCTCACTATTATAGATAGTATCCAGAGGCTGATACCATTGCATACTCCAGATAAATTTGAGAAAAAGTTTATTGGTCATATAGGGAATCTGGAGGCAAACAGAATAGCCAGAAGCAGGTTCATGCTGACTTGAGTAAGGCAGAGGGAGTGATTTGAGCCATAATGATGGCTAGGGAGTAGGACTGAAGAAATGTTCCTGCACATGGGGTGACAGTTTACAAGGTTTGAATTTTCCACTGGTGCCAAAGGAAGAGGTGCGCATGTGTTTTCTTATCGGCACATTTAGATGTGGGACCGACTGGGAAAAGGGTGGTGAGGCCAAAAAGAAGTCAAAAGTCAAAAACAAAAAATGAAGACAGACTCTTTATTACAGGTGTCTCCCAGCTACTTCTTGTATATCAGGAACTGGGAGGAGGGGCCCTGGGAGATGTTGCTCTGACCGCTTGACACAGAATAGAGTTAACTACAGCTGATCCCTTTGAGGAAAGGCAATGCCAGTCCTGAAAGTGATGAAAGACAGTTGAGATAAGGCATCTAACTGCCTCTGCTCAAACCATACTGATGGGGAGAAAATAAATTCCTTCTCTCCTTCTCTACCTTCTAAAACCCCTTTAGTGACAAATGCCTGTTAGCAGAAATTAGCAAATGCCTCAGAAATGTTCACTGTTCTACGGGTGTACAACTTGCACTATGGAAGACACTGGAAATGTGGATCTGGAAAAAGCCAATGAACAAAAAGCCCAACCCACTCCTTACATTTGTTATCTCAGCATCTGTGCACATGCCTTTTCACATTTTTGAACTTCTGTAGCAGCAATCTTATGCTTCTGCATTCATTCAAACAGAAATACTCTCATCCTCTCCCCCAAAAGGGGAGACACAGATTAGAATGCCAACATAATCTTACTGATCTATTAAGTAGTTCCAGTCATAACTCTACCTCAGATACTCCATAACAGAAACATAGTAAAACCATGAATCATCATCACCAATTCTTGTTTAAAATAATAAATACACAAGGAGGAAAAAGGGAAAAAAACTATGTGCAAAGTTGCTAGAATTCTTGTTTTTTAACTAGTCAAAATAAATTTTATAATTACTACTTTTCCCATTATGCATTGCATGCTTCTTTGACCTCAGCCAGTGTCTCTACTGGTCATAGTTATTAAGCTGGTAGAGTAACTCAGATATTTATTTCTGAAGAACTAATAACTCATTCATTGTCTTTATTGGATTTGTTAGTTTTCCTTAATTTTTCCTATTAATAAATGATAAATGACAACTCAGAGAATCCACTGGATTCCAGAAATGGTCCTCTCTGTGCTCTTTATATAGCAGGAAACTAATTTCTCCCTGATAATCAGAATCAATCACTTCAGCCAATAAAGTATCCCCTTCTTTTACAGTTAATTCATGAAAAAATTCATGGAAAGCTCAAAATGACTAGGTAGTAGTCTTAATCTCCAATTTGATGGATCAGTGGTTGTGTCCCCCAGTGGGAACATTTTTGGGAACTGCGGTCACTAAGTCAACAGAGTCCAAAGTTTAGAGATGGGAGCCAAACTTTTGTAAATGGACAATTAGGTGTATTGGTAGAAGACATTTGTATTTCTGCCTCTTGATTCTCAGAGCCATTAATTCTGAATTTGGAAGAAATTACATCATATGTGTTCAAAATATATACTGTATGCTGTAGGTGAAAACATCTGTGAATGCCATTCTGCCACACTTCTTGTTTGGGTGGGATTTCAAGATGGTGAATTTAGGTGTTCTGTAAGTCTGTGAATGGTGAATGGTGATACTGGCCAAATGGCTGGCAGGTAAAGCAAATTTATATCCAGAACAAATATGCATTCCTGTGAGGCCAAATATCTGTCCTTTCTGTTGAAGAAACAGTAGATAAGAAGAGCCTGGGTCCTTTAGTTCCTCCTCAGAGGTGAGCCACTAGAAAAGCCACTGAACCCAGAACATCTGCTTTGGACATTGTGCTGAGAAATAAATGTTTATTACATTAAACCACTAAGATTTTGTTGCTATTTGTAATAGCTTTTAGCCTATTCTGACTAGTTCACGTAGGCAATTTCCCTCCAATAAGAAATGAAAGAATTCTGAAATCCTTGAAAGAGAGAAAAACTAAACAGTTTTCACACAAAAACCTTTATTCCTCTAACATATAAATACACATTTCTGTGTTTGATCTATGCACTGGACTTTCTATCTTCATTCAGAAATTATTTTCCATGTCTGAAATAATGAGGATGGTTTTAAATTTGTTCTACTGGTTGGGCTCAATGGCTCAGCCTGTAATCCTAGCACTTTGGGAGCCTGTGGCGAGTGGATTGCCTGGGCAACTTGGTGAGACCTCGTCAATACAGTAAATTAAAAAATTAGCTGGGCATGGTAGTGTGTGTCTATAGTTCCGGTTCCTTGGAAGGCTGAGGTAGAAGGATCGCAGGAGCCTGGCAGGTCAAGGCTGTGGTAGCCGTGAGTGTGCCACTGCACTCCAGCCTGGGCGATGGAGTGAGACTCCGACTCAAAAATTAAAATTAAAATTAAATTAAATTAAAAATTGGTAGTACTATTACTATTAGTATCATAGATAGAAAAACCAGATAGATATAGACATATTTCAAGTAGCTCAAAGGGCTTGTTTCTCCCTCTCTGTCTGAAAGGTATTTTTTTAATTGGAAAACTACTCATGATATCAAAGATGTAATTACTCAAAAAAATTAAAATTCAAGGTATTTTTGCCTCCATTTCTCTTTTCCTTTTGTGCACAGTATAATTTTCTGCTTTCTCTATTGTATTTCTAGTTTTCCTGAGTGGTTTATTTACTAAAAGGATAAACTGTGTGATTGTCAATATTATTTTTCATGATGTCACAAAGGCTTTAAAATATGGTCATATCTTGAAAATTCATTTTTTACAAAAATTACTGGTACGGGGCAGACTATGGAAAAGAGACTTGAGAATTTTACTTTCCCTGCTGTGTCAATAAACCAAATGAACCAGAAAAAAATATTAAATACTATATGCAGCCTGAGCTCTGTTTACTGGCTGGATGGCGTAGCGTGAATATCTATGAAAGTTTTTCATATTAATGTGTGTCTTAAATAACTATAGAAAACATTCCTATGATTTAGAATCCATCCTAATGTAGAAATAAAATGATTGCCTAAGGATTAAGAAAAAAGACTACTAGAATACAGAATAGTTTTCATGACTGCCTTAGCCTGTTTTCTGTTGCAATAACAGAATACCCGAGATTGGGTAATTTGTAAAGAGAAGAAACATATTTCTTACACTTCTGGAGTCAGGGGAGTCCAAGAGGGGCCACACGTGATTGCCTTCTGGTGCTATGTCGTAACAGGGCAGAGGAGCACAGGATGAGATAGAGTACATTAGAAAGAGCCAAACTGACTTTCATAACAGATTCACTTTTGTGATAACACATTAATCTAGTAAATTATTAATCCATCCACCAGTGAATGGATTAATCTATTCATGGGAGCAGTGCCTTCATGACTCTATCACCTCTGAAAGCCTCTACCTCTTAATACTTTTACACTGGGATCAAGTTTTTTGGGGGGTTTTTTTAGTCAGGCTCTCACTCTGTCTCCCAGCCTGGAGTGCAGTGGCATGATTATGACCACTGCAGCCTCAACCTACCACCATGCCCGGCTAATTTTTTTGAGTTCTTGTAGAGACACTGTCTCGCCATGTTGCTTAAGCTGGTCTCATACTCCCGGGCTTAAGCAATCATCTCGCCTCGGCCTCCCAAAGTGCTGGGATTGAAAGCATGAACCACCATGCCCAGCTGGGATCAAGTTAACATGAGTTTCAAATGGAGCAAACATTCAAACCAATGACTTAGTAAGTCTTGTATAAGCAAAGACAAAATAGTGCATCTGATATATAATTTTTCCTTAATTTTTCTTCATGTAGTATATATATACTATCATATACTACATATATATGATTTTATTAATTCATCACTTTTATGATTTTCCAAATTAAGTATAAATTTTATCAATTGATACAATATTCACCTCTTCTAGCATTGCAGTTTACGTAATGTACATCTGTTAAATTTCTATTCCCTTGCAATACATCTTTGCCTTTGGGGAAATAGTTTTTTCTACCCCATATGAATCTGATAGAGCAATCTAAAAAGGGCTTTACCACCATCACTACAGAAGCAAATTGATGATCCAAAAGCCCCAATAGAACTCTTAGAGGAAAGAGAGCTGCAATTCTCTATAAGCTGTATAGGCTGTATGCCTAGAGCTGCTGAGAGCCAGTCTCCTCACTTCATGTAAGGTCTCTTCAGGAAAGCAAGCAGAGCCAAAGCAGAAAGTGCACTAATGACATTTTATAAGCCATCACCTGTGCTTTCTTTCATAAACTTCTCAGTTATGTGCATCAAATATATCCTATTTTTCTAAGCTGATTTCAGCTGTATTTCTTTCTTTTGCAACCACAAGTAAAAAAATTAAAGCCTTCACATAACACTCTTTCACTACTTATTTTGTCGTGTCTTTTAAATTAATTTTAGAATATTTAAAAATGCAATGGAGGAAACAAAAATAAATGTAGCAATTAGCAAACAAAAAATAAATCACACATGATATTTTTTTTAAAAATCTAGGATAAAGAGTAGTTTCATGAATCCCAACATTAAGAATAGGGTTATAAAGTAATTCATTTGCATTGAAAATATTTAGAGAGTACAGAAACATGAAGGAAAATAAAAATTAACCACAATTTCAATATGTAGATATGACAACAGATACATTTTGACATCTATCCTTCCATAAGTTTTTCAAAAATTTTCAAAGTATTATTTCACTTATGTATCATCAAGAGATGATTCCAACTTAATATTGGCCTATGCAGGTACAAAATATCTTCTTAGAGCAAATGCTTGTTACCTTTACCTCAGTGAATGGTCCCATTTGCTTGATTGATTCCAATGACTGAGCCTGGCAATATGATCTTGGGAGTCAGGATCATATTGATTCCAGTGACTGAGCCTGGCAATATGATCCTGGGAGCTTGGGCATGAAGACTTCCTGAAGTTTTGCTAGAACCTAGGTTACTGAGGGTACCAACAGAGGGCAGGGATGCTTCAGTCTGTATAAGACTAGGTTTACAAAACAAGTCTAAGTGGCAGCCATGGTAATGATGGCAAGCTCAATATGAGTCCTCTTAAAGGATTGATCACACTTTCCATTTCTTTCTCTGCTTGGGGATTTTGGAAAATACATAAAGGGAGGAAGCCTTAAGAAGGAGAAGTTAGACTCCCTGATAATGTGAACATTGGAATTCCCAGCATCTAATTAAAATTAAAACTTTTGTTATTAGCCAGGCTCGGTGGCTCAGCCTGTAATCCCGCACCTTTGGGAGACTGAGGTGAATGGATTGCCTGAGCCCACGGGTTTGAGACCCGCCTGGGCAGGCGAGACCTCTTCTCTACAATAAATCAAAAAATTAGCTGGGCGTGGTAACGCGCACCTGTAGTTTCAGCTACTTGGAAGGCTGAGGCGGAAGGAGGAAGGATCACCAGAGCCCAGCAGGTCGCGGCTGTGGTGGCCGGGAGCAGCCACTGCACTCCAGTATGGGTGGCAGAGTGAGACTCCAACCCAAACAAAAAAAAAAAAACTTTTGTTATCAATTGTTCTCCTAACATTAAATGAGTCATATTTATATCAGATGCTTTTTTACAAAGTTTACTTCTGTTTTTATTTACTAACATTTCTAAAGACTTCTGCAAATTAAAGCTATTCATGGATTAATACAAGCGTCTCTGACTTCCATAAATTCTTGCAAAATGTTAAAAACTGTAAATATTAGCAGAAAGACCTCAAGGACTAGAGTTTTAGTTTGGTCCTCCCAGAAGGAGGCAACCACAGAAAGCATAAGTAGGGGCATGGAGAAGTAAGAAAAGAAAGGAGAAGATACCATAACAAATGTGCTGATGAGGTTACTTCAGTGGGCAACTGGTGTTCAGTCCCATTGGGACTGTGGGAGGTTACTCCCTGGTCCTTCTAGCCTACCTTAAGTATAAGTTGAGAACACTCTTTGATCAGAGAAAGCCAAAAGTTTCAATAAGTGGCAATAAGAAGGTATCAAGGTGAAACCAAAAGGTAAGTGCATACAGACAGGATGTGTGTTGTGGCACTGCAATATCTGCTACATCTGTGATGTAGTTTTTTGGCCCAACTTCTATCAGGTGTCTCTGAATAGTAGGTTATTGAGCCTGGCTTATCTATCAAAAACTTCTTTTTTAAATTTCCATTTGGCTATGTTTCTTTGCTTATGGGTACCTTGACTGAAATAGTAGTTACTAGTGAGTGCTAGTTCTGTGCCTGAAGTGGGTTTGCTCAGAGGCAAATTCTTTTCAGGTATATGGGCAGAGAACATGGTTTCCCCAGATAATTGCCTTACTAAGGAGAAATTCACTCTAGAAATGGAAATCTTTAGTTTAATTCATTCCTGGGCAGCAGTGTCTTTTTTCCCTCTTCAGCCTTAAACACCTCTGTGTCTGTTGTGGAGATCTGGAATTACCTCAAGCAGTTGTATCTATCTCTCTTAGGACCCAACATTGTCACTGTATGTCCCTCTGACTTTTCTTGGAGGCAAAATTTCAGTTGCTTTAATTTAATTAATTATATAGTATACCAGATGGTGATGAGTTTTTTTTTAAGTCCTTACACTCTAGGAGATGATAAATTATGTTTAAAAAAAGAAATCAGAGTAAACGGGAATGGGACTCTTGTGAACTAATTTAGAGACCTGACATACTCATGTGTGGCCAATTTTGATCTTTCCTTTGTGGGTCCACTAGCTTCTGAATGTCAGTCTCTTAACAGGATCCAGGAATTTCTGGTCCTCACTCCCAGTCTCTGTTCCAGAAATGTATACCCACAGGGTAGGCAGGAATGGGAGACCAAAAAACAAGAACAAAACCACTTCATGCTAGTATTCTCCACTAGGGCCCTGCATTGTTTAGGATGCAAGGTAGGCTACTATAACAAAGGGACCAGGAAGCTCCAATAACACAGTTTATTCCTTGTTCAACAATTTAAAGATAAGGAGGCAGTCTTGGCCTTGTAGTCTTCTCTGCCATGCTCAACTTAAAGCTTAGCTTTTTACATAAGAGGTGTGGAAATTAAGTTCATGAACTCATTCTAGAAAAAGTGCTACATACCTCATTGCTAAATGTCACTACTGTCACCTTTGAAGTATACCCCTTAGGAAACTATGCACTGATAGCAGTGCCTAGTCCATTTGTCAAAACAATTTTGGAAACCTTTTTCTGGAATGGCCCTAAAAGCTGTCATTGTATCTCCTGAATGTCATCCACATGTCTTCCTTTCAATATTTCCTTTATCTTCAGATAAAGAAAAAAGTCACTGGGGGCCAGATCAGGTGAGTAGGGAGGGTGTTCCAACACAGTTATTTGTTTACTGGCTAAAAATTCCCTCACAGCATTGCTGTGTGCGCTGATGCATTGTCGTGATCCAAGAGCTCCTTCAAGACCATTTTTGCACACACCTTTCTGATGCCAAGATTTTCAGTTAAGATTTTCCTGTTTCCATATTGTTGTTTATTTGGTCCTATGCTTCTCACAGTCACACAATTCAATGAATTTTTGCAATGTTTTTGTCAGTTCTGCTTGTTACTGACTGTCTTGACCTCTCTTCATCAGTGACACTTTCTCTCCCCTCAGTGTTGGGAGCCAGCCATGGAGGCCTGCTGACAAAGTCCAGGGGGCTGAAGACACTGGGTCACAAAGTGAACCTGGGCAGCTGAAACCTTACTTCTTCTATTTTTGTTGTTGATGCAGCTGGAAAATTCTGTACAGTCTGAAGATGGAAAACAAAATCCCACTTACACCATTCCTTTTCCCATGCACAGAAACCAAGGGGAATTTGCGAGAAAATTACCTTCACTTTATATGAGTTCCCCCCTAAGTTTCCATGTCCCCAGCCTCTTAGTATTCAACCATGTAATTGCATAATTATTGTTGTTGGGAAAGTTACCATAGGTCAGGAGGTGCTCACTTTAATGCATGTAAGGGAATTCATTGGCCTTGCCAGGGAACTATAGATGAACACTTAATTATCATGTGTGGGTAGATAATCACTTGGTAGATTTTGTTTCTTCTGACTGATGATTATTATCATTTGTGAGGAGAATGCCAGTGCACTAATTATGCTTATTTGAGCTTTAAATGTGGAATTTCATGTACACCTGAATGGTCATTTTAATGTTATGTTACTTCCTGCTATTTGGATTAAGCGCATGTAGGATTAAAAATATAAGATTGGATTACTATAGCAGTTTAGTACTTGATGACCTTTTGAAACTTGGTAATCACTATAGAGTAGATTTAGGCAGTAGGTGTGTACTTTTAAGCTTAAAAGGATAACAGTTGGATTAAGTGCTTTAAATAATAAAGGAGGACTGCCTGCTTTAGTGATCATGAGACAGTGAGGCCTTTAAGAAGGCATTGATATATAGAAGAAATGCACCTCGAAATGGTTTTTTGGAGAACATGCATGAACTACTTGCTTGATTTTTGTCTTAGATAAAGTTACTGATTGTGTTTAATTCTAAGAATTTTTTGTAAAATTACTTCCCTGTAAAAGGGTATATAAGCTCACTGTTAATTGTCAATAAACGGCATCTGTCCTGCTAACACCAGAGTCAGTTGTCTGAGTGTTTCCTTCAATGCCGATGCCGTTTCCTCCTTCAGGAAACCCTGAACCCAGCTAGAGTGGGACTCCAGCAGGTGGCACCTGAACAGGGACCTGAAGGTAAGCTCTTTCTTTCTCAGAACGAATAGGACTTTCAGAACAAATAGGCACCTTACCCAGGGTGCTGCGGACCCCTCTGTAGAGACAGGCAGAGCTACAAAGGGTAAGAAGTGTTCAGAGCCATGATAAAATCCTGGGCCAGATTGAGTCTAAAGAGAGGAAAATGTTTATCAATGTGCTGTTGCATACGTTGTCTAAGAGAGGAATTAAGGTGTCTTCTAAGCAATTGGCTCATTTTTTACATTTTGTGCAAGAACAGTGCCCCTGTTTCTCTGAAGAAGGTACTGTTAATTTAGCAACATGGACAAAGGTTGGGGAGGATTTCAAGCTGTATTACACTCTCCGTGGTCCAGAACGAATGCCAGTAGATACTTTTGCATTATGGAATATAGTTAGAGATGTTTTAGATCCACAACAAGAAGCTGATAAATTACCCACAAAATTAAAAGAGGAGCCAGGTGAAAGAACTCCCCTATTAACCCCTGTTCCTTCCCAGGCAATGTTAGCCACTGCCCCTGTTGATGATGATCATTTATCCCCTGGGAATGAAGAAAATTATAGAGAAGAAGGATAGGTCTGGAATGGGGTACTCAAATTTACCCTAAAGGCTATTGTTCCTAAGGCTGCCAACCCTATTACCTGAAAAGACAATAAGCCAGTTTTGGATAGAACAATGGCCTATGCCATCAGAAAAATTTAAGGCAGCAAAAGATTTGGTGCAACAGCAACTAAAGGCTGGACATATAGAACCTTTAAACAGCCCATGGAATACTTCTATATTTGTCATAAAGGAAAAATCAGGTAAGTAGAGACTTTACAAGATTTAAGGCCGTTACTTCCATTTGTTCTGGGAGATAAAATATTTCAACACTCCTTCCTTGTTATGCCAACATGTTTAGGTTCATTGTTGGAAAGGGACATTATAAACAAAATTAAAACTCATATGATTCTTTGCCCTCACCATTGTGCTTTTTGGGTGCCTTTTGTTAGCTTTGGATTTTCCTAATAGTTCTACATTGGGTCCTATCTAAGCTCTTCCACTGCATATAAACTTATTGCTTTGGTTAAAGTTCTGAGGTTAGGAAAAATGTAAAGAAAGTTGTTGGTATAAGGTATGTTTTTAGTAAGAAAGAATAAAGGGACGAGAAATAATTGTATAGGAAAGAATCTTGTATGGTACATTTTTGTTCTATAATAGAATGGTCAGTTAAGGAAAGTACAGAACAAAAATAGAAGATTCAAGCATGTCGAAAAATGGTATGAGTATGTCAACCATGGTAGGTGAAAATTTGTGAAAAGAAGTGAAAAGAATTTGATAAACACTCTAGACTACAAGAAGGCTCTATAAATTTACCATTAATATCAAGCACACTAATGCTAAGCCTGCATGCTATTCTAAAACCAGAACATGAGCTTCTTAATTAACAATCTCCAAAGGAATTTTCTCCCTTGAACAACAGAGGGAGGAAGAAAGAGACAGAGTTCAACTAGCTCTCCCCCACTGTCTTTGTTACAAAAGAGCAAGGTTTTTCTTTAAAAAATGCTGAGAATTGTAAAAGATTTGTATTTAGTCTACCTTCTAAGAATTTTAAACAGCCCTTCCAGGTCAATGGAAGGGACCAGATATCCTTTTAACCTTCGGGAGAGAATGTGCTTGTATTTTTCTCCAGGATTCCTTATTAGAAATGCCCACCCCAATGCCCCTGCCAAGATATAAAATCATATGAGACAAAAACTGAAGTCGGATCCTTCAGACGAGGAGGAGAAAGTTCTGGTCCCGAAGATGAAGTGCCTCACTATTCGTCAACCAGTGCCACCTTCTCCACAGCGTTCATCTCTGTGACGTTCGTCCTCTCCTCCTGTTTCCAGACCTCCAATTCCCAGGCCAAGATGGCTTTCTTCTTCCACCAGGCACCGGCATCTTCCGACTTGGGGACAACTCAAGGCTTTGGCTCTCCACACTAAGTTGGTTCATTCACAGAATGGCTCTCTATCGCCATCTACTGTCTTTGTTGCTATGATGGCTATCCTTACTTTCCAGGTGGGTGGTATTAATGCAGATAATAAATTGAATAAGACCTATAGGGCTTATATGCCCAACCCTCTGGTGTTTCAACCCGTTACCTGGGATCACAAGGTAATTACTGTATTTACTGACTTTCCCCAGTTACTAGGGGGGCCAGTTCTTTTTTCTTCCCAGACAAAACTGTTACAAATAGTAATTTCTCTTTCGAGGGAAGCTCTAGTGATCCCCCTATGTGTTTTACTGACAATTCAGAAAGTTCCTATTATAGGCCCTTTTGCTTAAGTTCCTCATTCAAGACTTTAGTCACATACAGTCCTTCACATCTCCCTGATGAGAAAAACTCTAAAGATAACTGGTCTCTTAGACTATTAATGCCCGGGGGTTCAGACCCAATCTTGGCAACCAGGGCCACACATTCATTTAATGTGCCCACTTGTGTTTCTAATAATACAGAAAAGGATTGGTTGCTCATTCAACCAGATACAGGTTACCCTGTCTGGAGAGAATGTATGTATTCATCAAAGGTTATGTATTATGTAACTAATTCTGGAATTTCCATTAATGATTGGGGTCTTAATTTGCGATCTTATTCCACTATGAGACCCCCAGAGGCACGATTATCCCAACTAGAGTACGTGTCAATGGATGGGTGCCTCCAATATTAACAACAATCATTAGTAATAAATAAATTATTCAACCTAATATTTGGAGGGCTCTCGCCAACTAGACCAGTGCTCTTAACCCGACCCGCAGGAAAAACTCGATACAAGGTCAGAGCATGACTACAGTCACCCTATGTATTCTTGGCTACCCAAAGTTCCAATTCCCTAAGTATAACCCACGCTGGATCAAAGTATAACATATCATGTAAAAATTGTATTCTTGCTAATTGTTTAACTGATTCTTCTTATAAAGGGTTTATGATTCTCAACTTCCTTACTTAATGGTTCCTGTAATTCTTCCATCTCGCTGGTTTGATGAATATGGTATAAAGGCATTATATGAGGTTAATATGTTATTACAATGTTCAAGAAGATTTATAGCAAATTTGATTTTAGGTATTACTGCTTTAATAGCTGTTGCTACATCTGTTTCAGTTTCAGCTGTTGCCTTAGCTAAAGAAGTGCATACAGCTACATTTACAGATCAATTATCCAAGAATGTTTCTTTAGCATTGGCTACTCAGGAAATTATCGATCAGAAGTTAGAAAGTAAAGTTAATGCCTTAGAGGAGGCCATTCTTACTATAGGACAAGAACTAGTAACCTTAAAGATCAAGCTGGCTCTACAATGCCATTCAGAATTTAAATGGATTTGTGTAACTCCTCTACAAGTGAATGAATCTATCATACTCGGAATAAAATAAAAAACCATATCTTTGGAATTTGGAATCATTTGGATTTAATTATAGATCTTTCCAAATTACATCAAGAAATTCAGGATATTAGCCAAGCTGAAAAACAGTTTAAGTCTGATCAACTGACTCAATCATTTTTTAATAATTTCTCCTCTTTTGATAACCAAAAATCTTTGATTTCCATCTTAATTAATGTAGGAATTTGTGGGGGGTATTATCTTATTGTTATGTTTACTTCCAGTCATCTTCCAATTATGGAAGAATAACATCAACCAGCTGACGGAATTTCACGGCTTTGTATTAAAAAACAAAAAGGGGGGAGATGTTGGGAGCCAGCCATGGAGGCCTGCCTGCTGACAAAGAATTTTTTGTAAAATTACTTCCCTGTAAAAGGGTATATAAGCTCACTTTAACTGTCAATAAACGGCATCTGTCCTGCTAATACCAGAGTCAGTTGTCCAAGTGTTTCCTTCAACGCTGATGCCATTTCCTCCTTCAGGAAACCCTGAGCCCAGCTGGAGCAGGACTCCGGCACCTCAGAAAAATATTTAATCCATTTGTGCACTGCCATTTTCTTCATGACATTATCCCCATAGACTTGGACTAACATGTCCCTGATTTCATTTCTATTCTTGCCAAGTTTAACAAGAAATTTAGTGTTTACTTGTTGCTGTAATTCAAGTTCCAACACAGTTCTCATGACAGCACACAAAAACATGCAACAACAATAATCAATAATGAATGCCCCTCAGCAAGACACCGACACACACTGACATGAACACAAGTGTGAAGCACTGATATACCAACGTTATGAAACCTTACTGAGTTGTTTGTACAGTGCTGCCAATGTAAGCACAGAGTGACAAGTTTGTGAACTTATTTGTCAGGCCTTGTATAATTAAGAAAGGATGCTCCAATAATTGACATCTACCAACCAGTAGAAGGGGAAGCCTATACCCAAACATTTTTAGTTCAATGTTCAGAGTGGTAAATGGTACTTTTTACATCCCCTTAACCAAACTTTGTGATTTGGTCACATTTAACTGCAAGATATCTGGAAAATATAAATTTTAGCTGGGAATATATATGGTCACTTTCCACTCTACTACTTGGAGAGAAGAGAACAACTTGCAATTAGCTATAGATGTCAACAGAGCCAAAGACTATGCCAACATCTATTTGCTTATCAATATCAATTGCTTCAAACTTGAAGTGTAAGAAGTAATGGGAAAAAATGGTAGTTAGATTATTACGTTCTTATGTTATCTTTTAATCTCTGCTGTAGGTACTGTGTGAAATATAGTATATTTAACATTTTAATTGTTGGGATTAGTAGTATCTATATTGCAGTAGATTACATATTATATACATATTGTCATTTTCTCATTTCTGTAGGATGGCTATATGTCCATGCCAATTACTAAGTGAGCTTCAATGCTTCACATGTGAAGAGCATACATACCTATCCCATTCATGCTATACTTGATTCTGTGACATGCATGCGATACATGACACACCCAAGCAGGAGCTTTGAGAGCCATGTGATAACAGCATGTCCCAAGCAGGAGCTCAGACCCACATGATACTCATAGCGACCCTCATACACATGAAATGCAAGTGACTAATCACCTTTGTTGTTGTAAGCCACAGAAATTGTGGAATTATCCTTCACCCCAAATCAAAGATGATTGACATTATCATCATTATTTACACGAATCTGGAACTTTATAATACTATAGAGGAATAAAGAAGACTGACTAGAAAAGAGGGTACAGAATGAGAAGAAATGACCACCAAAGAAAACCAGCACTTAAGGAAGGCAGAGGAGAAGCAGGTGCTGCAAAAGAGACTGAGAAATAATGGGTTGAGATGTAGGAGAAGGGTTGAAATGAAAACCAGAGTGCTTTCCATGGAGGCAGTCTAGTCAGCTTTCATCATCTCTAATTATTTTAATCAGAAAGAAATGTATTATAAATTATCAGGAATTTGAGAAATTGTTGTCAGTAATCATCACTGCCTGCATGTTTGCAGAACACTTTGCTTGTGCCCATTGATTCCGGGACAAATTGATTTTTGTTTCCTTTCTCTCTTTCAAATCTTGAGCAAGTTCTCATTATTTGAATGCAAATCACTTCAAAATTCTAGTGGGAAAGGAATTTGAAAAACTCAATTCCTAGTGTTTCTATCTCTAGCAAAAAAGAGAAAAAAATAGAAAGAAGGAGGGATAAATTTTTTGTTGCCAATACACAAAAAACAATAGAGAAAAGGATTTAAGAAGAAGAGGAAGTCAGGCTCGGTGGCTCAGCCTGTAATCCCTCACCTTTGGGAGGCTGAGGTGAGTGGATTGCCTGAGCCCGTGGGTTCGAGACCCGCCTGGGCAGCGCAACCTCATCTCTACAACAAATCAAAAAATCAGCCGGGCGTGGTAGCACGCCTGTAATTCCGGCTACTCAGAAGGCTGAGGCGGAAGGATCGCCAGAGCCCAGCAGGCAAGGCTGAGGTGGCCGGGGGCGGCCACTGCACTCCTGTCCAGGTGACAGAGTGAGACTCCAACTCAAAAAAAAAAAGAAGAAGAAGAAGAAGAGGAAAAGTGCCAATGATGTCAAATAACTTCAAGAGATGAAACATTATTGAACTAGAAATATGAGCTAGAGGGATTATTGGAAATATTTTCCAAAATAATGATATTGAAAAGTTATATGAAAGTCTTAGTTCAATGACTTTAATGGGAATGAAAAAGGCAAAAACCACTTTTTCTCTTTCTTTTTTTCTTCTTTTCTTTTTCTTACTTTCTTTCTTTCTTTTGTTTTTTTTTTTTTGACAGGATTTCTCTCTGCTGCCTAGGCTGGAGTTCAGTAGTGTAATCGTGGTTCACTGCAGCCTTGACCACCGGGCCTCAAACCATCCTCCTGTCTTGGCCTCCTGAGTAACTGGCACTACAAGTGCATGCCCAGCTAATTGTTTTATTTTTGTAGAGATAAGGTCTTGCTATGTTGCCCAGGTTGATCTTGACCACCTGACCTCAAGCAATCCTCCTTCCTTGGCCTCCCAAAGTGCTGAGGTTATAGTCATGAGCCACTGTGCCTGGCCACTCTTTAAAGACAAGGATAGAAATAAGGATAATGAGAAAAAGAAATGGGGTGGCAAAATAAAGGAAAGAAATGATGCAAGATTCAGAAAAAATAACTTTAAAATGATGGAGATTCACTCATGTTTCAAGTAGAGAGGAAATAATAAAGGTAGAGAAGAAAAGACTGAAGTTACCAGTGAGAAGAAAACTTGTGTAGCTCAAAGAGAAAATGCATGTGTATAGGAAACAGATTACAAGTAGTAGGCTGACCTGAAGGAAAAGAAGGAATGACAACATCCTTCTAGACTTCATCAAAGGAAAGAGATAAAGATGTTTATCATTGTAGAGAGCCCTGTATCTATGAAAAAGAAATAGAGTGTAATAAATTTATGTGCAAAAGATGTCTCTTTTTCTCAGTGAAAAGGACAGTGTGATCATCTTGTCAAATAAAAGTGGATAATTCTTGGTGCTAGTGAGGACATTTAAAACTAAAATCTTACACATTGTTGTGGGGTATATAAATAATCTATTTTTCTGGTGGTGATATGGCAATTTGGATCAAGAACCTTATGTGACTTTACTATCACTGAGCCTATCTGTTAATCTTGCCCTGAACCCACAATGAAGACAGTTGTAGCATTGTCTTGCTAAGCCAAAACCCCAACAAATTTAATTATTAAAGCATTGGTTAAAAAAATGTACTGATGATAATTATATTACACTCATAATTCAAAATGTTCTAAAAATTTTTAGACTTGAAGAAAGCACGGGGAACTCTGAATCTAATCTTTTAATGCCTTTTATGTTTGTTATAGACCTTATAAATATATTAATATAAAGGAAAGAAAGTTTGAGTTAAGTTGCATGTTTATTTGTACCTCTTCACACCATCCTTGGAGTATTCAGTAGTCCTAAATTCAAAAGATGGTATTTATCAGATGCCCAAGTCATAGTCTTCTCTCTAGATCAGTAGGCAGATTTTCCAGACAGTTATGAATTCCAGAATTTGATGGACAGCATACCAAGTAGATGCAGACAGTGGCCTGAGAATTTCTTCCTAATCATCAGACAAATTCACAGTTCTACTTATAGGACAAATGTACATACAACAACATTACATTGTATGCTTATTGCACATCAGGAGCTATTCCAACTTCCTTATATGTGTTAAACCATTTATTTATAAAAATAACCCTATGAGATATTTATATTGTGATCTGTATTTTACAGATGGTACAGTTGATCCACAGACAAGTTAATTAACTTGCCCAAAGTTATGTAGCTAGGGAATGCTAAAGACTGCTTTAAGAAGAAAAAATGAAAATGTTTTGTTATGAACATTTTTTTAAAACACAAAAGAAATCGTATAGTGAAGCCCTATGTACCATTTATTCTACACAAGAAGGGGGATCAGAGGCAGTATGCATTCATTAAAGGGACAGCAGCACGTATCAATGATTTTGCCTTAATATTATGCTAATTATTCTTTTCTCTGTCATGCTATGGTCAAAAGGGACTTGCATCAGTGGACATATCATAAAACAATATATGAGTACACTAGATTTATGATGTCATGTTAATTGAATCTGTTGAGCAAGAAATGACAAGCACTCTGGATGCCTTGCTAAGATACATGCTCCAAAAAGTGGGAGATAAACCCTAACATGTTTCAGAGACCTGCTACTTCACTTAAGTTATTAGTGGTCTAGTGGTCTAGGACATGCTTGGGCATAACAATAAAAAACACTATTTCACTACCTACCAATAAGAAATAAGTACAAACATGGTAAGTTCTTTTTAGAAATAGTATATTCTGCACTGGGGTAACCTTTTGCTGGACGATATGGAAGGCTACAAGCTTTGAGTGCAAAGTCAGAGTAAGAAAGGGCTCTAGAGCATGTCCTGGCTTGAGTAGAAGTAGATCCCCAGGAACCACAGAACCCAGCATGTTCAAAAGTACTAGAGAAAGATGCTCTGTAGGTCCAATAGCAGCAATGAAAGCATAATCAAAAGTGTCAACCCCTACATTCTGGAGCAAAGTCATACCATCTGTGCTGGTTATGAGTTTATTTTTAGCCCCAGATTCGTCTATTTGCCTTTTCTGTAGTAATAGATCTAAGTCATTTAAATATGTAAACATCTTTCTTTTGGAAGTTGGCACTGAAATGTGTCAGCTGAAGGCATTAGAGAGACATTGCAAGAGCAGAATGGTTGTACTTCCTGTTTCCATTTGCGTGGTAGGTTTCCATGTGCTCCTGCAGTACACATAACTTCCACTGTGCTACTGCAGTATGTGAGACTTTCTCTAGCACTAGGCTCCTGGAACAAATGCGGTTCCTCTAGTGCCCTCATCCTTCGGTGTATTTGACCATCATCACCCAGCAGACAGCAGTTTCCCCAAGAACCTCTTATTTGGGAGGGGGGTGTTCTGATGTGCTTTTCAGTAAGATACCTTCCTATTCTGTGCCTGAAGTAATGAAGTAATCTGTCTTTGACTCTAGCATCTCATTTTCTGCCAGCATTTACCAATCTGTTTTTGGCTAACAGGTTGGCATGTAAGGAAGACAAAATACCAGACCTTCCCTGTTCCTTTCATAAGGTCTAGATCTTTTCTCTGAGTGGGGAGTGAGACTCTTCCCTGGGTGCTTAATCTCAGCCATAGGATGGATACTACTTATAGTTTCTATTCCTAAATTCTGTTAAATTTTCTTACTTCTTCCTAGCCAATCTCTTCTTTCTCTAATCCTCCATTGTTGCTATTCTTTATATTAAACTTGTCCTATTCAAATTATGCTATTGTTTCTCTCTTTTGATATGACTCAGACAGATAAGCCATTTGCAAAAGAAAGCTATACACCATTTGAAAAATAGCTTTTAGCGTATTGCTGGACTCAGACAGATAATGAACTTTTGACCCTAGAACATCAAATGACTATGTAGTAAAATTATCTGTCTTGAACTGAGTTGGGTTCATCAAGTCATCACACTGGGCAAGCTCAACAGCAATATGCTGTAAACTGGAAGTGGTATATTAAGATTTGGGCCCAATTAGGTTCAGAGAGCATAAGAAAACTGCAAGAAAGATGGCTCAGGTCAACATGTCACCTGCAACCATCGCATTAACAACTCTCCTTCAGCCTCGTGGGAGGAGTTCTCCATTAGTAGCTGATGGAGAAAGAAAGTTTGAGCTTTATATGTAGATAGATGGCCTTGGTATGTGATTACAAGTGGAAAGTGAGAGGCTGTATTATTATATACCTGACTCAGGAATGACCCTGACAGACAGTTGTGAGGGAAACACAATGGGCAGAGCATCAGCCAGTTCATCTGGTCATTTGTGTAGAGAGAGATTAAAGTGGTGCAAAGTAAGGGTATACATAAACTCTTAAGGCAGCGATGAATTGTTTTGTTGTTTGGACAATCTGGAAGGAGCAAGATTAGAAGACTGGGATCAAGTATGTCTGGAAAAGAAGCATCTATTTAGGCCTATGGGAATGGACATATGGTGTAAGCATCTTTATACTGTACACTAACAAGTCCCCACCCCTTTTTATGCCATTTTTTCATTAAAGCTACTGGATCACCTGTATGTAGAATATCTTACATGTTTCATCGGACTGATTGCATAAGTGTGGTACTAATGAACATGCTCCTCCACACCCACATTTTTGCAGTACTTTGGCAGTAGATTCAGACTTGATTACATTCAGCTTTGTTTTTTTACTTTTCTTTTTTAGCAACAGCAAACCATAGGGACACAATATGATCTGAGTGTCCTATTGTATCTCATCGGAAGATAATATGACTGTGTTATTTTTATTTAGATTAAAATGGTTTAAGGGTTGTCATCTATCCATTAATGATTTTTCCCATCAATCTTTCATATTATAGTTTTAGTATTTATTATTTCATGATGGGCTGCAAAGTGATGATGTTTCAATTCTAGTTTGCTAGTTATTTTTCCTCTGTAAAGGGAAGATTTCATCATTTGGGGGAATATGCTGAAATACAGTATTAACAGAAAAGGCAGAAAAAAATTTGTTTTTAAAAATTATTATTTTAATTTATAATGAGTTTCTTTCTTAGCAACCATCAATGCTAACCCACACATTGCCCTTTGAATATCATTATGAATATCATATATAAATATATATGGGAACATATTTTCATTTATTGTTGTCATTATTTCTTTAGTGATCTACTTGTTCCACGTTTGGAAAATGGTGCTAGGAAATAAATGTTTTTTTAGAAACAAACAAAAAAAAATTCTTAAGTTCATGGCTTATTTTACTAATTTATTTGATTTTTATATTTGTAGTTCATTTCTGTATCTTTAAAAAACCTTGTTTTCTAATGACATAAATAAATTATTCATTTACTTTATTCCATAATAAGTATGTATTTATATAATGTATATAGTAATATATGAGAGTTTCTTTTGTTTTGTTTTGTTTTGAATAGGAGTCTCACTCTGTTACCCAGACTGGAGTTCAGTGGTACACTCACAGCCACTGGAGCCTAGGCCTGCAGAACTCAGGGGATCCTTCCACCTCAGCCTCCCAAATACTGGAACTACAGGCATGTATCACCACGCTCAGCTGATTTTTTGATTTATTGTGGAAACGAGGTCTCACCAAGTTGCCCAGGCTGGTCTCAGACTCCTGGGCTCAGGCAATTCTTTTGCCTCTGCCTCCCAAAGTGCTGGGATTACAGGCATGAGCCACCATGCCCAGTAAGAGTTGCAAAATAGCAATACCAGTATACCAAATAGTAAAATAATGGCATCAACATTACTACTAACAATAGTACCACTTAATACAATGTCAGTGTTTTTTCGGTTGTTTTCCTTAGGATACAAGGATGTAGAGTTAGAATATTGTATTTTAGGATTTGAGTCAAAATATTATGTTTTAATGTTATTTGACATAATTCTTGTCCATGCATTTAGGATACCAAGCAGGTATAAACTTAGTTTATTTTTTTCGCTTTGTTTTCAATTTTTTTCATGATTTGTTCTATCATTTTTTGATTTATTATTATTATTAAAATAATATGTATGACAATTACATGATTCTGATTTCAAAACTGGGCTCTCATTTTTATTCATTTTTGATCTTTCATTATTTTGAATTTGAACCCAGGTAATCTATTTCTTAAGTCCATGGTCTTAAACAAAACATTAGACTTAAACTGTCCCTTAAAAATTATCAAACCCTTTTTAACAGAGGAGGGAATGTCACTGAAAACTGCATATATTTGTAACTAGCTCTCTTTAAGATGTAAACTTGGAAAACATCATTCCAGGGCTCTACGTAAGTCCCACTCCCATATTTACCTCCCAAATTCAAAACCACCGGGCAGTAGCTAAAAGCCTTTTTATGGCTATTTGTGTTCCAAAAGCTTATAGCTTTAACCCAGATACCTAGTTTACAGATTCATAGCATGCAAGCTTTGCAGATATTCTTTTGAAGTTTGCATTTATAAGCCTTTGTGTATCAGCCTCTGTAAATTTTCACGTGACCTGTCTGAACTTCTTGGAGATAGAGTGTGAACAAACATTACAAGCTTTTTGTGAAAGAGAATGTAGGCTCCCTATGAAAGATTTTTCCTAAAATCCTATTCCCTTTAACCATCCCTGTTTGTTCTCACAGTTTCACAACCTCTGGTGCTATTACATCTTTCTCCTTTTCTACTTTAGTCCTCCTCTTCCCAGTGTTTCTAACTCTGGGTTTCTCAAAAACTCCATTCAGTTCCCCGGACCCACTCAGCATAATGAAAGCCTGAGAGCTGGTGGAATAGCTTTCTGCAACAAAAGAACCAAAGTTGGGGTTGTTAGTCACTTTCTAGCCACTACTGTTAATTGCAAATGCCTGTGGGGAGTCCTCAGTTTACCCCGTTACACTCAAATGTTGTATGACCTTTGACCTAGAAACCCCTCTCCTGGAAATCTAGCCTAATGGAGTAATTCAAATTGGTACAATGAATTTTGTCCAAAAATGTTTACTGCAAAAAATTTTATAACTGTAAAAGTTTATTAGTACCCAAATGTTCAACAATAGAGGGATGATTAAATGTTGGTACATATGTATACTAGGCTATCAAGGATTAGTTAGATTATGCTATAAAGACATCTTAATAACATCTAAAAGCTTGCAAAATGTACTATTAAGTGAAAGTATTTCAAAAACTAAAGAAAATAAATGACAAAATACTAATAATGTTGTAGGGGAAAAGGGAATGTTCCTTTACCCTTTGAAAGTTTGAGTCTGCTGAAATAAACTGACAATAGATGAACAGGAGTAAAAATCACGTTTATTATGTGCACAGGGAAATCACAGGAGAGTGAACTCAATGAGGTTCAGATGCTTATATGCCCTTTTTCAGAAAACAACTTGTAAATGATTTTCTTAGGAAACTGAATAAGATGGAAGAACAGATAATAGCTTGTGATAAAGTCTGTTGAGGTGTGGTGACACACCTCATTCTTCCTTCCTCAGATGAGTTCAAGTTTAATTTCACCTGATGAATGAATTTCAGGGAGGGCTTGAGGAAGAAGCTTGAGATAGGAAACTTCAGAGAGAGGGAGACAGTTCCATCTTGTGCTTAGGGGAGAGAAGCAGGTCAGAAAGTCCTTGGTTCCAAGATTGTTTCTAAGGCCTTTTAATTTTACTTAGTTCAAAGTTCTCGCATGCCAAAGTACCATGCTTTGGAGTGTCGTTTTCTGGGCCCCAACAATGTTAACTGGTAATTGCAGTAGTTTCCAACTTTCACAAATGAGAATATATTACTTTTATTAACAGTGTACAAATACACAGTGCTCTGGTGCTATGGGTAAGATGCAAAGGACTGCACAGAGATTAGACTGGAAAATATAGTTTATTTATAAAGTAGATTAGAGAGAGAGAGGAGATTCACCTCCCCAAGGTAGAGGAGGAGGACCAGAGCTTAAGAAACATGACCTGGTCATAGCTGGACCAAAAGCAATGACAACAGCTGTTTGAGATTGAATGCTTTTTAAACCTTCCCTTTGATGGGGGAAGGTCATGGAGGTGATTGGGCGGTGGTCTGTTTTATTATCACAAAGGAGCAGGTAAGTGCAGGTACTGACATCATGGTGGTGGACAGCATGCAGATGGGTGGGTTAGTCACGTGACTATTGCCATGGTGATGGGGTCTGTCTGTCACCTCCCTGATGACTGGATGGATAGGCGGGCCTGTCACATAGATGAGAAGGTCAGGTGAAAGACAGAGATTCCTTAAAAGAGTTAATCTCACGTCTTGTGACTCATCTGTGGTTCCAGGAAAGGATTCTTGTTTGGCTTAAGGAGGTCAAAGAAATTCCATTTTGGAATCTTATCTTTTCACACTCTAAACCACAAGAGTGTTAGACTGTGAGCTGGATGCTCAAGCTTTTTATGACTATGAGAGACTGATCTGAAGGACAGCAGACTTCAGCGAAAAAAATGGGCTTATAGAGTGCTATGGCTTGAAGATGTGAGCCTTGAAGGATGGTTTCCCAATAAAGCAGGAAAAGTCAAGATCTAGAAAGGACACTTAGAGAGTACAGCTGGCACCTTTCCTTCTACTGGCCTGTGGGAGCCAGGATATAAGAGAAAGCAGAGCATATACAGGAAAAAGGGACAGTGGAATTAGAATTTCAATAAAAATTAAGTTAACACTAAGGCAGCACTTTTTAAACTTTAGTCATTCAGGATTTTTGCCATTTCTGCTTCCTACATAAATGATTACTTTCTCATGGTTTTTCTTTAAAACAACTCTCACCACCTTCCTCCTTTTTTTCTTTAATCAAAGTGCTTCCTTTAATTTTAAAATATGTGACAATGTGTGCAAACATAATTATCATATAAATTTCTCTAATACATATTAAAATAAAATGCAACAATTAAAATTAAATATTAATGAATATTTATCTATGAATAGCCTGAAATCATCTCTGGGAAATGTACTAGTCAGAGTTCTCCAGAGGGACAGAATCACTAGGATACATGTATACATAAAAGAGCATTTATTAGGGATGACTGGCTCACAAGATTACCAGATGAGTTTCCAGACAGGCCATCTGCAAGCTGGGTAATGAGTAAAGCTGGTAGCATGACTCAGTCCAAGTCTGAAAGCCTCGAAACTAGGGAAGTCAACAGTGCAGGTCTCAGTCTGAGGCCGAAGGCCCTGGGGAGGCCTCTGGTGCAAGTCCCAGAGTCCAAAGGCCGAAGACTCTGGAGTCTGATGTCTAAGGACAAGAAGAGAGGAAACAAAGCGTTCCAGCAGGGAAAGGATAGAGCCATCGAGGAAACTTAGCAAGCTGCTTATCCTCATTTCGTCTTCTGCTTTGTTCTAGGCGGTCACCACTGAATGGTGCTTGCCCACACTGAGGATGAGGCATCCTCTTTGGTCCGCTGACTCACATTGCCTCTGTGATTTGTGTGCTCAGGACACACAATCTCTCTGGATGCTCCCTCACAGGCAAACCATCAACAATGCTTCACCAGCCATTTAGGCATCCTCAAGTTAGTCTAGTCACCTAATGTTAACTCTCACAACAAACACGTTACAGCAAGAAAGTGAAGGGAACTTTCTCCAAAGAGACTGAATATGCAGAAAAAATTAATTGACGGTAGGATTGGACCCAAGAGAGTAAAGAAGAAAAGGTTTGGAGGGCAGTCAACAAGAAGATGAGCAGTAGCCTGGAATGGAAAGAAATGAGAGAATAGAGGCATATGCCAGAAAGATCTGGCATTTTGGGTAGATGAGAAGCAAAAATGAAATTATCTTGATTTTGGCTAAAGTTACCTTGGAAAATGCTAGATCTAAGAACAGATAGTATGGACCTTGTAGATATTGTGTCCTTAGAGCTGGGTGAGAAATGCCTTTGTGGCCAAATGGTACATTGACTCCAGGTGATAACTAAACCCTGAGATAGATATCAATCAACTTGTTGGCTAAAATTCCTTCCTGGGTTCAAAGTTTCTCCCAAGGTATCAACAAAACCCTACTCCATTCCATAACACAGCCTGGGTCAATATTTTATGTGGTCTCAAGAATGTGAAGTAAATTTTGAAATGGAGAGAAGAGGAAGATCATAACCCACTTCTTTGAAAGAGTGAATTAGAGATGTCAGTTATTTACCAAAAATGTCAGAGATTTCTGTTTTTCTATAACCTGAGGTGCTATTTGACACATGTACCTAAAGGACATAGGGAAAAGAACAAGGAAGAAAATAAAGGAAAAATCCCATATTAAGTAAAAATTATCTTTAAAGTCATTAATGAGACTTGAATCAGTGACCTAGATCCCATCTCATTAGGAAACAAGCAATTTAATAGGTATATGCACACAGTCTATCAGCCTGAGGAGATTAAAAAAATCAATGAATATTGATAATGCACTAAAAAGAAAAACAATAGAAATGTACAATTGTTTCTGGCCAAAACCCTCAATAAATGCTTTCAGGAATACTAATATTGCCTAAATCACTTCCATTTCTAACAGGCTACTATTCCAGTCCTTACTATAACTTCAGTATTAACTTCTCTTCTTGGATGAATGACTTAAATATGATCGCATCTCTGGTTATCACCACCTTGGCGTCTTCTTTTTCTTTGAATATGAGTTTCTCTCTTAAAGTGGCTGATGCTATCAATGAGTGTTACACTGGGTCATTATGTGTTCTGGGCTCAGGACACAGCCATTCTCCTCTCAGGCTAGTAAGTAAGTCCAAGCAACTATACTGTGACTGGGCTATGAAATGATTTTTCTCAAGGCTTGAAACTGTTAATACCCTTATCCATCTCAATGCCAAGGCAAGGGTGAGCCTAACTCTCCTCTCTTTTATAGGTGTTAGAATATTACTACTTTTCTCTCATTCTTGACACCTTCTTGCTGTACTCACCCTTCCCCAAGGTTCCGGACAAATTCCTGGAATACTTGTCCATTCATCTAACAAATATTTATTTATTAAGCCTGTGATCTGTGTCAATTTCTCTTCTAGTCAACGAATGTGCAACAGTCAACAAAACAGACAAATTCCCTGCTTTTAAGGGAATTACATTTCTGTATGCAAATAAATAAAATAACATTCAGTCATATGAACAAAACAAAAGAGATTAGTGCCTGCAAATGGTTAATAAAGCAGTTACTATAATTATTTCATTGCCATAACATTTATTTGATGGTCTAATCTGATAAAGTTAATTTTCATTTCAATATATATGGGTAGATCCAAACATTAGGGACTAGGTGTATTTCTTTACCTCGCCCAAGGGCACAATCAAGGTTTTTTCCTTCTTACCATGTTTTTCCCTGTGGATGAGTAGTGGCATTTATTTTGGTAACTAATCATTTGTCCCCCATGTTTACTCTGAAGTCAGTGCTTGCAAGATCTATCTCTGCTTGTTAGCTCTTCACGTGATGACAATCTCTGCAGGTCCTGGAATTTCCTCGCTGGCCAACACATACTCTATTTATAAATCCACCTGGTGTTGTTCTGCTACTAGTATTTGGTTCTATTACCCGAGGCCCAGCTTCTTACCTCTTTCCACCTCTGCCTGCATTTGTTTCCAGTTTAAAATTTCCTCTTTTGAATAGGGTCGAATTGAGATTCTTTCACTTATTAGCACCTTTTGAAGACATATTCTAAGATCAGAGAAGGTGTATTATAGTACAATTAGTGTTAACAGTCATTCTGTTTGCCACTGATGCAATTCTATCCTCATTCTTTCCAATGGATATCTCCTAAAGAACAGTTTAGCTATCTGCTATCTGCACTAAAGAACTGTATGGCAGATGTCAACCAGCACGGTTTTGAACTCAGACTAACTGGATTAATTTCATTTCTACCACTTACTAGATATATAAATTTGGATGAAAAAAAGGGTTAACTCTTTTTAACCTTACTCTTCTCATCCATAAACCATAATAGCTTTCCTCGAATACTGCCCTCTAACTAGAGACAAATTCCTGAGTGAGAAGAGCAGGAAAGGGATTGAGACTAGGCATACCCTGCTTTCTGGGAAACATCTCATGAGGACTTGTCTGTTCTGTGTGAGCACTTGTGCCATTGGAGTACTTAAGAGGTGAATTTGACCACAGTAACCGAGATATGCATAATTTCCAGAGCCCCCAGCAAAATAGAGAAATAGAAGAGAATATAATTTGATCTGAGGGAGTCAGGTAGACAGGAACGAAACAGAGTGATATCGCATTGATGAACACTGGCATGAATACATGATTCAAAACCAGTGTGGGCTTTCCTCCCATGCTTCTGTGCTTTCCCTTGACGTTTTTGTTTTGTTTTATTTTGTTTTTTGAGTCGGAGTCTCACTCCATGGCCCAGCCTGGAGGGCAGTGACACACTCACTCATGGCCACTCCAGCGTACACCCATTGGGCTTGGGTGATCCTTCTGCCTCAGCCTTCCAAGCCACTAGAAATACAGGCACGCGCTCCCACGCCCTGCTAAATTTTTTTATTTATTGTAGAGACGAGGTCTCGCCAAGTTGCCCGGGTTCATCTCAAACTGGTGGGCTCAGGCAATCCACTCTCCTCCGCCTCCCAAAGTTCTGGGATGACAGGCTGAGCCAGCTGAGCAATGGAGCCCAGCCTCACTCAGCATTTGAATATCCGTATTCTAGAGCTAGGCTGCCTGGGTTTAGATCTGGGCTTTGTCGTTTACTGGTTCTGTGACCTTAGGCAAATGAGTTATTCCCATCGTGCCTCCATTTCCTTGTTTTAAAAAGGGAATAATCACGTCTTACTTCAAAGAATGATTTTTAGAATTCCTAAGGTTCAAACGTGCCCCCCAATTTCGGTTTGTTGAAATTTTAATTCCCAGTGCCACAAGGTGGGACCTAATAGGAGGAGTTAGGGCAGAGTCCTCAGGAATGGATTCATGTTGTTATAATGGGAATGGTTTAGTTATAGAGGGAGTGGTTTTGTTATAAAAGCAGGTTCTTTCTCCCACACACGATTTCTTGCCTTTTTGCTCTTCCACCATGAGCTAACACAGGAAGAAGACCGTCCTCAGAGACCAGCACCATGCTCTTGCACTTCTCAGCCTCCAGATCTGTGAGCCAAATAAACTTCCTTTCTATATAAATTACCCAGTCTGTGGTATTCTGTTATAGCAACAGAAAACAAACTAAGACACAAGCAAGTGTTGCCCACCAGAGGAACTCACCAGAACTGTGATTTCCAGGGTTTCTATTAGAAACCAGTCATGGGCCGGGCTCGGTGGCTCAGCCTGTAATCCCAGCACTTTGGGAGGCTGAGGTGAGTGGATTGCCTGAGCCTGCGGGTTCGAGACCCGCCTGGGCAACTTGGGGAGACCTCATCTCTACAATAAATCAAAAATTATCTGGGCGTGGTAGCGCGCGCCTGTAGTTCCAGCTACTTGGAAGACTGAGGCGGAAGAATCGCCGGAGCCCAGCAGGTCAAGGCTGCAATGGTCGGGAGCAGCCACTGCACTCCAGTCTGGGTGACTGAGTGAGACTCCAACTCAAAAAAAAGAAAACAGTCATGGACATATGCAGCGCCTGAGTGGTTGATGGCAGATATTCAGATTACCACATGCCAGAACAAATAGGGACATTCACCATAAATCACATTTTTTAGCATAAACTATCTGATCAAATGGTACTGTGTTGCTCAATACCTCAGGTGTACAAAAATGTCTTTTATCCAGAAGAATATTCCCAGTGATCAGAGCTCATATCTCAGGAGTTAGCAAAGTCTAGTCCTGAAAAGCTTTTTGGGAATTTACAGGATTAGGGCAAAGCAAGCCTGCAAACCACATTTGTACAGCAGCTTTCCTGCACAGATGCCATTACTATTATTGTCAAAATGCTACCTAGGGTTTTGTCTATACCTTGAGAAAAGCAAGAGCCCTAAATTAATTGTAAAATTTGGTCATCAAGGTGGCTGAAAGTTCTAATTAGAAAATGAGTTGTAGAAAAGATACAGATTTTTGAATTACGAACTGCTATACAAACTGTCAATTAAGTATTCATGACAGGAGGAATACAGTTACTTAGTTTTTACCTATGACACAGAATCCTCAGGAAATCTTCCATAATGGGCGCACATATTCCAAATCATCCAATCTCATACTATGGAGAAGAGGGAAAGAAGAAGCTGCATCAGTTCTATGAATGTGTTCCACTTTCTTCTGCCTGAGGGTCTTTGAACATACTGTTCTGTCTCTTCATTTCTTTCATTGCCTCACTCTATTAAAGTGGCAGACTATTTTCTTGACTTTCAGGCCTTGGCTGTACTGAAGCTTCCCCTGACCACTCAACATTATCTCTTCCTACACCCTGTCTGTTTTGTAGTCCTTATGACCATTAGTAATTGTACTTTTTTCTTTTTTTGGTTATCATCTATCTCTTCCACTAGATTTAAGATCTATATGTCTCTAAAAGAATCTGTCAAAAATTTCTTGCACTGATAAGGGACTTTGGCAAAGTCATGGGGTACAAAATAAATGTGCAAAAGACAGTCGCATTCTTATAACCAAAAACAAGCAGGCAGAGAACCAAATAAAAAGCACAATTCCATTCCCAATAGCCACACACAAAAAAAATGAAATACTTCAGCATCTTCCTAACCAGATAAGTGAAAAACCTTTACAATGAGAACTACAAAACACTGCTCAAAGAAATCCAAGAAGACACAAGCAAATGGAAAAATATTTCATGCTCATGGATAAGAATAATCAACATTGTTAAGATGTCCATCCTACCAAAGGTAACCTACAGATTCAATGAAATACCCATTAAACTACCAACATCATTCTTCTCAGACCTGGAAATGACAATACAGAAATTCATATGGAAACATAAATGACCATGAATAGCCAAAACAATCCTTAGCAAAAGAAGCAAAGCAGGAGGTATCACATTTTCAGACTTCAAATTTTACTATAAAGCTACAGTAATCAAAACAGCCTGGTATTGGTGCAAGAACAGTCATAGAGACCAATGGAACAGAATAGAGATTCCAGAAGCAAAACCTCAGTTTCTCAACCAATTCATCTTTGACAAAGCCTCCAAAAACAACCACTGGGGAGAGGAGAATCTATTCAGTAAACGGTGCTGGGAAAATTGGCTGATCACATGCAGAAGATTGAAACAGGACCCCAACCTATCACCATACACAAAAATCAACACTAAATGGATCAAAGACCTAAACATAAAACCTCAAACTATAAGAATCTTAGAAAATGCAGGAGACACCCTTATGGAAATTGGAACTGGCAACCAATTCCTGATCAAAACCCTAAGTGCCCATACCGTAAGAAATAAGATAGACAAGTGGGACCTCATCAAACTGACGAGCTTCTGCAAAGCAAAAGAAACCATCAAGAGAGCATGGAGCCACTCCAGAATGGGAAAAAAAATATTTGCCAACTGTATAACTGACAAAGGCCTAACATCTAGGATGTACAAGGAACTCATACACATTGAAAAGAAAAAAACAAACAATCCCATTACAAAATGGGCAAAAGACATGAATAGACTCTTCAAAAGAAGATATATGAGCAGCCAACAGACACATGCAAAAGTGTTCTACCTCACTAATCATCAGAAAATGCAAATCAAAATTACAATGAGATACCACCTAACTCCAGTAAGAATGGCCATCATTAATAAAATAAACAACAGATGCTGGTGAGGATGTGGAGAAAAAGGAATGCTTCTGCACTGCTGGTGGGAATGCAAACTAGTGCAACCTCTTTGAAGGACAGTGTCGTGATTTCTGAAAGACCTAGAAATTTACCTTCCATATGACCCAGCATTTCCCTTATTGGGAATATACCCAGAGGAACTCAAATCATTCTACAAAAAAGATACCTGCACATGTATGTTTGTTGTAGTTCTATTCACAACAACAAAAACATGGAACCATGTAGCCCATCGAAGCTGGACTGGAATTAAAAATGTGGTACATATACACAAAGGAATATTATGCAGCCATAAAGAAGGACAAACATATGGACTTTGCAGCAATTTGGATGGATTGAGAGTCTAAATTGGAGTACCAAAGTCTTAACAGCTTCAAAATGAGGATGGGAATTTTTCTTTTTTTTTAGTTTAGAAAGTATAGTTTATTTAGAAAGTAGATTAGAGAGAGAGATAGAAAAGATCCTCCTCCCCAAGATAGGGGAGAGGACCAAAGCTGAGGGAAACATGGCCCTGCCATAGGTTAAAGAGCCAGATGGCCAGATCAGAGCTTAACAAAAGCAAATGGCCAGTCTTTTATGATTAAGCTTTTCTTAGCCCTCTGGTCATCATTTTGGATTAGTTGTGCAACTGGTATATGGTGATGATCAGTCAGGTATCACTACTGTGCCCTCAGAGAGTGATCTACAAATCACAACAGTGCTGCTTAACCTCATTATATTCACTGGTTCCCCTTTATCAATATTGTGTAGTATTTTTTTATCACATGAAAACTAAATTCATAGTGAATATAACCTATCAATACAATAATTAAAACAACCAAACACTGTATTTTAAATTAGTATAAAAGAGGAATAATAGCAATACAATTTGCAATAAAATAATATGTAAATATGCTATTACCTAATTACTAGAAAATATAATAAAGTGGACAAATGTTTGCACCTGTGTGTACAATCACCATGAATGCTATATCTATAAATGTGAACTAATGAAACATTTTTTAGTGACAGATCAAATGTTACAAATAGTATTGTCACGGAAAATTTCAGCAATTGTGAACACTCTTGGGGAAGTCTTTCCTCCATTTACACAGTAATAACTTTCCTGGAAAATTCAGAGTATGCTAAAATCTTTTTGCAAGGAATATATATTTTTAATATATAAAATAAAGTTAGGTTTTAGGTTTACATTATTATAAATAAGTTTTTTAGTCATAGGGACTTTAGGTGGGAGATTATAAGGTCTTATGCAACGTGAGACAGTTCTTGGTTGTGTAGGACATCTGACAGCTTTGACTTCCACTCAGCGAATACTAGTAACATCTATTGATCATGTGACAAACAGCATTACTTCCTTTGTCCCCTTCCCATATTTTCCAAACATTCCTTAGGGGTCAGTACTGCTCTCATGAAAAACAACTAATTTTGGCTACAAATGCTGTTAAGGGCAGTAATACTCAAATAAATAAGAAGCATTATCAAGAGAAAACAAAAGTGCCAAAATAGCACAAATACATTAGGAATATTAATGAATCTCCAATCACCATTTTTCCTTACTGCCAAGAAGAAATACTACTCTGATCATGGAAGGAGCATGGTTTATTGAAGAAGGAAGAGGAGGAAGAGGAGGAGGAGGAGGAGAAGAAGAAGAAAAGAAATACAACTTTGTATCTAGGTGTCATCTTGGAGAGGTGTTTAGGGTGGTAACAAATGTCTGAAAAGTTAGAAATTTTTTACCTAAAAAAAACATGAGACCTAATGGTATTGTTTAAATTATTACTTAGGACTAAAGTTACTGCATTAGACTGTTTTTTTTCCTCATTACCCATTAGTTGAGAGTTTATGTTTTAGATACCTTAGCTCCTCCCAAGAAATACTTATTAATATTTTTAAATGTCTCAGAAAATAACACAAAGGCTACTTATAATAAAGAGGCTTCTTTTGACTTTAGGGAGAAAAATTTTCATGGAGTTATTTGTTGCTATGAGCGGCATGCTTGGGAGATGAGGATATGGAGCCAAGGAAGCCTAGCTGTCAAAAGTGGAAAAATAATAGCATACTAGCTAGAGGAAGCTGAGAAGCAGAGAAGGATATTTTGATTTTGAAGACAGAAAAAATTTAAACATGGTTATATGCTAAGGAGAAGTGATCAGTAGAGAGCAAATTACTGACATAATGGAGTACTGAGCTGATCACTAAAGGGTATACTCCTTGGACACACAGTATAACATAGGAAGCCATGATAAGGAATTTTTCTTATTTACAGGAGGGCACAACCATGGAATCAATTGAAAATATTCAGGGACTTGAAATTAACCGAAGGGAAAAGCTTGGAAATTTCCAGTATATTTAATAATCAAATTGAATTATATTTTTAGTAGATCTTCAGGGATTTATTAATTTAGTTTCAACTAATTATTTAAACTTGAATTAATGCAATTACAATTTAAAAGTATAACACACATAAGATTATATAAATTATAAAAGTAAAGCTCACAAATGTTCACAAACTGAGCAAACTCCTCTAACTGCTGTCCAGGTCAAGAGACAGAATGCTAGTGGCACTCAGAAGTTTCCTCTTGCCCTCTGTCAGTCACAACCTGCCCCTCAGGTGTAATAATCACTAATTTGACTTCTAACCTATACATTAATTTTGCATGTTTTTGAATTTTATAAAATGAACGAAATTATAAAATACATACACTTTTTTACCTGACTTCTTTTGCTCAACATGTCATTGAGATTTGCTGTGTGTGTTGGCCATTTTTTCATTTTTATTGCTGCATAGTATACCATTGTGTGTGGATATACCCAATGCATTTGTTCATTCTACTCTTGATTGGCATTTGGGTAGCTTCCAGTGTGGGATGTTACAAATACTGACACTGAACATTTTTGGTCTTTGTTTTTTTGGTTTATAAATTTATACATTTCTGTTGGGTATATACTTAAGAATGGAAATTGAGGATACTTTTTTTAAAAAATGTATTTTTTAAAACAAAGTCATGCCATGTTGCCTGTGCTGGCCTCAAATTCATGGGCTCGAACAATTCTCCCGCCTCAGCGTCCTGAATAGCTGGGATTACAGGTGCTTGCCACCATACCAAGTTTGGTTGGGTTTTTTTTTAACTGCCAAAATTTGTTGATCCATTTTACTAGCATGGAGAAATAGTGACATCTGGTGTATAAAATAATGAATTTCAGGTCTTAGTGTCTATTTGAAATTTAAGGAATCAATTTTTAAAGGTAGTCTGGATCTTATAAGAACCTATATATAGAATGAGCTTATAGTTCTTGTTTCCATTATTGAAATTAATCTAACTTTTTTTTTCATTTTGAACACTTAAGTAATTTGAGAATAAACATTTTAAACTCTTTGAAGTAATAGACAAAACTAAGTAATTAGACAAGATTAATAGATTTATAGAAGAAATGTTATTTTGATGTGTACTGATGATAATATTTTTTAATGCAAATCACTAGTCTTAAAACTGCCGCATAGTGATAGACTTTTACAATTTTGTAGTATAAAATTTGCTTTCTAAACGAAACCAGTGAAAACTGAACAAAATATAAGTATACACAAATTATATGTTTATGAAGTAATAAGAAAGCAAAAAATATATATTTCAAAATTAAACTAAGGGGGCTATCAGTTCCTTTGCTGAAATAACTAAACATTTTTTTTCATTACATTATGTGATTGGGAATCATGTATGTGAATTCTACTTTGTACGTTTGTGTGTGACTTTGGCTGCCAAAAATAATAGATGGGTCAGTTTAGGTATGTCCTTTAAGGCAATCTTTAGACTCATGCCTACAGTTAGTTTTCTTCTTTGACATCATAAGGCTCATGAATCTAGGCTTATGACACTGAAATTTAATGCTCTTTGATACTTATTCTACACATGTTTATCAGAACCTTTTATCTGCCACGCATACTAGCTATTAGAGTCCTGGATGAAGTTCCTCTCTCCTCTTGCCTTCTCAAACCCTCTTTTTCTTTCCTCTGACTCTTCTTAACATGGAAAAACCTGAGTAAAGTTAAATGCTGACCAAAAAAACTGTCACAGGAGACTATGCATGAGAGAGGTGGGATGATTAATGGAGTAGAGAGCAGAAAAGCAAAGATGGAGGTTTTGACTTTAGTTAGAAGAAAGAATCTCTTTCTAATTATGTCAGGGAAGAAGGAAGAAAGAATAAAGGAGTGTAAAATAAAAGTAGCAGGATGTTGAGAAAGATTTGACTACTGTTTTCTGTGAAGTGATGATTAAAATCACATTCTGAAAGTAATATTCGAAGAGATTATCCTGGTAGTTTGAAGAAACTGAAGAATGTTTGTAATGGTAATTGTTGAGAATTAGAGAAAGTAACCTGAAAAAATATACAGAATTCCTGAGAAGCAATGGAGGTCCAGTTGAAGTAAGGGACCTTCAATTTGTAATGGTGCTAATCATCATCAGCTCTCATAAAGCAAAGTTCAGTCAGAGAGAAGGAGGATAGGTGAATAAAGCTGGGTTGAGTTTTTAAATATAGATATAGTACGCATTTTGTACATATATATACACATACACACACACACACACACACACACACACACACACACACACACACACATATATAATTACAGGGTTGTTTTTTTTTTGGTCACCCTCTAATTATTTTTTGGAGTGTGGTCCCCTTGTGGTACAGCCTTACCCATAGGTAAGTGTTCTAGGAATCTACCAGCTAGAGTTATTGTGAGAGACTGCAATCGGTTTCAATGAACTATTTTTGGAGATTCAACGCATTTGCCCATTTCATTATGGGTGAATTATGAGAGCACCTGCCCACACCACTTTGAGTGTTCAGCAGTTTTTGATCAAAACCAGCATGACCTCCATGCCCCATCCTCCCTTTTCACCAGATCTCACCCCAAGCATTTTTTTTAATCTCCCCAGACGAAAAAAGTCCTCAAAGAAAAACATTTTGCTAGAAGAGGCAGAACAAAAAACAACAGAAGCATTAAAAGGTATCAAAATGATAAATTAAAAAACTGTCTTGATTAGTGGAAAAAGTGTCTTGATAGGTGTATTGTATTACACGGAGAGTATTTTGAAGGTGACTGAAGATTAAACATGTGGGAATAAATGCACAATTTTTAATAAATAAGTTCTGGGTTTTTTTGGGTCCCATCTTCATATATCTATGAAGAAAAATGGACCAGAGAGATAAGGTCTAAACTAAAGGATAATTATGAAAATATTTCATGGAAGTGATGTGGCTCTGAAGATAAAAGTTGTTTTTTTTTAATCAATATTTTTTATTATGATATTGTGGGGTATGGTTAAGGGTTAGGTATACAAATATGCTTCGTTCAGGCACCCTTGTTGATAAGAGGTGTCTCCCCATCCAGACAGATATTTACTACCGTTAATCCCATCTCCTTTCCCCTCCCCTCCATAGTTTCCCACCACTGTCAGTCATTTTCTTATAGTATTACATTGGATGTTCAAGGTCCATTATATGACTGAGAACATGTGCTACTCAGGTCGTTGTTTCTGTGAGAGGTCACTCAGTGTTATAGACTGTAGTTCCATCTAGGTTGCTGCAAAATTCATGATTTTGTTCTTTTTAATGGCTGCGTATTATTCCATCGTATATATGTACCACATTTTAAAAATACAGTCCTCTTTTGATGGACAACATGGTTGCTTCCAGGTTCTTGCTATTGTGAACGGTGCTGCGATAAACATATGTGTGCAGGTATCTTTTTTATAGAGTGATTTGAGTTCTTCTGGGTATATTCCTAGTAGGGGGATTGTGGGGTCATATGGGAGGTCAATATTTAGAGCTCTTAGGAATCACCATACTGTTTTCCACAGAGGTTGTACTAGATTGTACTCCCACCAACAGTGTAGAAGTGTTCCCTTTTTCACCACACCCTCTCCAGCAACTGTTATTTTTGAGTTATTGATAATTGCCATTCTGACTGGAGTTAGGTGGTATCTCAGTGTAGTTTTGATTTGCATCTCCCTGATGATTAGTGAGGTTGAACATTTCTTCATGTGTCTGTTGGCTGCTCGGATGTCTTCCTTTGAGAAGTGTCTGTTCATATCTTTTGCCCATTTTATAATGGGGTTCTTTGTTTTTTTCTTTTCAGCATGTTTGAGTACCTTGTAGATCCAAGATGTTAAGCCTTTGTCAGACCTGGAGTTGGCAAATACCTTTTCCCAGTCTGTAGGCTGTCTTCCTGCTCTCTTGATGATTTCTTTGGCTTTGCAGAAGCTTGTCCATTTAATGAGGTCACACTTGTCTATCTTATCTCTTATGGGTTGTGGGTCTCAGGTTTTGTTCAGGAACTGGATGCCAGTTCCAATTTCCATGAGGGTATGTCCTTCATTTTCTAAGGATCTTATGGTTTGAGGCTTTACATTTAGGTCTCTGATCCATTTAGAGTTAATTTTTGTGTATGGGGATAGATAGGCATCCTGTTTCAATCTTCTGCATGTGGTCAGCCAGTTTTCCCAGCACCATTTACTGAATAGGTTCTCCTCTCTCCAGTGGTAGGTGGTGGAGGCTTTGTCGAAGATGAGTTGGTTGAGACATTGAGGTTTTGCTTTGGGAATCTCAATTCTAGTCCATTGATCTATATGCCTGTTCCTGTACCAGTATCAAGCGATTTTGATTATCATAGCTTTATAGTAAGGTTTGAAGTCTGGTAATGTGATACCATCTGCTTTGGTTTTTTGGCTGAGGATTGTTCTGGCTATTCTTGTTTCCATATTAATTCCTGTGTTGTTTTTCTAGGTCTGAGAAGAATGTTGCTGGTAATTTGATGAGTATTGCATTGAATTTGTAGATTCCCTTAGGTAAGATGGACATCTTCACAATATTGATTCTTCCAATCTATGAGCATGGGATATTTTTCCACTTGTTTGTGTAATCTTTGATTTCTTTGAGCAGTCTTTTGTAGTTTTCATTGTAAAGGTCTTTCATGTTTCTGGTTAGGAAGATGCCAAGGTATTTCATTTTTTTGGTGGCTATTGTGAATGGAATTGTGGTTTTTATTTGGGTTTCTGTTTGTTTATTATTGGTGTAAAGAAATGCGATTGTCTTTTGCACATTTATTTTATATCCTGAGACTTTGCCAAAGGCCTTTATCAGTGTAAGGAGGTTTTTTTGACAGATTCTCTTGGGTTTTCAAGGTACATGATCATGTCATCTGCAAAGAGAGATAACTTGACTTCCTCTTTTCCTATTTGAATACCCCTGATTGCCTTCTCTTCTCTGACTTCTCTAACCAGGACTTCCAATACTTAATTGAACAGGAGGGGTGAGAGTGGGCATCCTTGTCTTGTTCCAGTTTTCAGGGGAAATGGTTCCAATTTTTGTTCATTTAGGAGTATGCTGGCTGTGGGTCTCTTGTAGATGGCTTTTACTATTTTGAGGTGTGTTCCCTGTATGCCTAGATGTTCGGGGGTTTTTATCAAGAAGGGGTGCTGGATTTTATCAAAAGCTTTTTATGCATCTAATGATATGATCATATGGGTTTTGTTTTGACATCTGTTGATGTATTTAATTACATTTATGGTTTTATGAATGTTGAACCAGCCTTGAATCCCAGGGATGAAGCCTACTTGGTCATGATGGATGATTTTTGAGATGTGTTGTTGAATTCTGTTCGCAAGGATCTTGTTGAGAATTTTAGCATCTATGTTCATCAAAGATATTGGCCTGTAGTTCTCTTTCTTTGTTGGGTCTTTACCTGGCTTGGGTATCAATGTGATATTGGCTTCGTAAAATGGTTTGGGGAGGGTTCCGTCTTTCTCAATTGCCTGGAATACCTTCAGTAGGATTGGTATAAACTCCTCCTTAAATGTCTTGTAGAATTCTGCTGGAAAGCCATCTGGTCCAGGGCTTTTTTTTGTAGGTAGTTTTCTTATTACATAGTCAATTTCCTTGATTGTTTTTGGCCTATTTAGGGTCTCAATTTCTTCTTGTTTCAACCTAGGCAGGTTGTGTGATTACAGAAAGTCCTCCATTTCCAAAAGGTTTTCAAGTTTGTTTTCATACAAATGTACATAGTAGTCTCTAATGATCTTTTGTATTTCTTCAGGATCAGATGTGACTTCATCTTTTGTGTTTCTGATTGTGTTTATTTGGGCTTTTTCTCTCTTTTTCTTGGTCAGTCTAGCTAGGGGACCATCGATCTTGTTTATCCTTTCGAAGATAAAGCTGTTTGTTTCATTGATTTTTTGTATTATCTTTTTGTCTTCCATGTCCTGGATTTGGGCTTTTATTTTGGTGATCTGGATTCTTCTGCTGAAATTAGGGTTTTTGTGGTCTTACTTTTCCAGTTTTTTTAGGTGGCTTCTTAGGCTGTTAATTTGTGATCCTTCCATTTTCTTCATTTGTGTTTGTAGGGATATAAATTCCCCTCTTACTACAGATTTCATGGCTTCCCAGAGATTTTGGTAAGATGTTTCTTCTCATTTATTTCCATGTATCTTTTAATCTCTCTTTTTTTTTTTTTTTTTTTTGAGTTGGAGTCTCACTCTATCACCCAGTCTGGAGTGCAGTGGCCGCTCCTGGCCACTGCAGCCTCGACCTGCTGGGCCACAGTGATCCTTCTGCCTCAGCCTTCCAAGTAGCCGGAATTACAGGCATGTGCTACCATGCCTAGCTGATTTTTTGATTTATTGTAAAGATGAGGTCTCACTGCCCAGGCGGGTCTGGAACCCACGGGCTCAGGCAATCCATTTGTCTCAGCCTCCCAAAGGCATGGGATTACAGGCTGAGCCACTGAGTCTGACTTAATCTCTGTTTTGATTTCATCATTGACCCAGGAGTTGTTTAGCATCTTGCTGTTTAGTGTCCATGTCTTTGTGGGTTTTGAGGGGAACTTGTTGGTGTTAATGTTTATTTTTATTCCACTGTGGTCAAAGAAGATGCATGGTAAATTTTCAGTCCTTTTAAATTTGCTTATGCTTAATTTTTGGCAAGTATTTGGTTGATCTTAGAGTACGTTCCATGTGGTAATGAGTAGAATGTGTATTCTGTGGTCTTTGGGCGGAGCGTTCTGTAGGTATCAATTAAGTCCATTTGATCAAGAGTCACATATAGGTTTCAGATCTGATTGCTGATTTTTTGTCCTGATGATCTGTCTAGGGTTGTGAGTGGGGTATTGAAGTCCCCAGCTATGATGATATTGGAGTCAATATCTGTTTTTAGTTTACCTAGGAGCTGCTTTATGAAAGTTGGTGCTCCTATGTTTGGTGCATATATGTTTAGGATGGATATATCTTATTGATGGATTGAACCTTTTATCATTATGTAGTGGTCTTCTGTATCTTTTTTAATTTTTGATAGCTTAAAGGGTATTTTGTCTGAGATAAAGATTGCGACTCCTCCTTTCTTTTGTGTTCCATTCACCTGAAAATTTGTTTCTCATCCTTTTACTTTGAGTCTGTGAGTGTCCTTTCTAGTGAGGTGAGTCTCTTGAAGGCAATAGATTGTTGCCTAGTGATATTTTATCCATTTTGCCATTCTATGTCTTTTCAGTGGTGCATTTAGTCCATTCACATTCAAACTAATTATTGAAATGTGAGAGTTGATCCCTATCATAATGTTCTTATGGAGTTGTTTTCCTTCCTGTTTGTGTGTTGTCTTTCTTTTGGTTTTAGAGTTGGATCATGTGTGTTTTTAATCTTTTGCTTGTACTCTTGTGAAGAACGTTGTTGTTATTTTTTCCTTTTCTTCTGTGTTCAATACTTTCTTAAGTGTTTCTTGTAGAGGTGGTCTTGTGGCAGTGTAGGTTCTTAGGGAATGGATATCTGGGAAAGATTTCAATTCTCCCTCACTGATGAAACTTATCTTGCCTAGGTAGGTTATTCTTGGTTGGGATTGTTTATCTTTTAGAACTTTGAAGATATAGCTCCAAGCTCTCCTAGCCTGGAGAGTTTCTGTAGATAAATCTGCTGCTATTCTAATTGGACTTCCCTGGTACGTAGTCTGACCTTTTTCTCTTGCAGCCTTTAGGATTTTTTCTTTTATACCTACTTTGTTTAGATGAATTATTATATGTCTGGGAGTTGGTCTTCTCATTTGTTGTCTTGCTGGAGTTCTCTGAATCTCTTGTGTTTGAATTTTTTCATCCTTGATGAGATGAGGGTAGTTTTCTTGAATGATTTCATGAAATGTTTGTTCCAGTGTGACCTCTGTTTCTCTCTCTGCCTCTGGAAGGCCAATTACTCTTAGGTTTGGTCTCTTGAGGTGATCATTCATCTCTCAAAGGTTTTGTTCTGTCTTTTTGAGCTTCTTTTCTATGCTTTTGACAGTTTGGGTTAGTTCTGTGTTTTGGTCTTCGAGCTCTGAGATTCTTTCTTCTGCTTGGCTAATTCTGCTTTCCATGCTTATTAGTTTGTTATTTATTTCCATCACAGTATTTTTTACTGCTGTTATTTCTCACATCAGCTCCTTCCTATCTTCCTCTTGTCTCCCCTCAATGTTTTTAATTCTCTCTATTAATGTCTTGATGTCTGGGTCTGTTGCATGTGACCAGTCATTCTGGGGTCTCTTCATTGTTTGTGTTCCAGAATCTGATTTCTCAGTGTCTGATCTCCCAGGGGTCTGTGTAAGACCTATATTCTTCTTTTGGTTTTCCTTCATTTGTGCGGTTTTTTTCCCCCTCCCTACTTTTTCCTTCCCTCCACATCACTGTCTTCTTTAATTCTGTTATTTAGGGGTAGAGGGATTGGTTTTAGTTCTGTTTGTTCAATCTCCTATTCTTTATGTATGCCCTCTTACTTTGTTCAATTCTGGAGTTGCACTATAGGTTGGGGGTATTCTTTTTTGCAATTTTGAAATTAACTTAAGTGGGGAGCTGTGATTCAAAATCTATCTACAGGTCCTGGTATTTGCCAACAGGTGTATGGATAATCTGAAACCCACTTCCCACTGCCTTGGAATCTGTCCATGCGGGGGGCTGTAGGTTTACTCCCTGAAATAAAATGTGGTTAGCAGAGGGAAGAGAATGGAGCAGACAGTGGGGGAAGAGGTGAGTGGAGAGATAGAGGAGTAAGGGGGGAAACAGATGAGTGTACTAACTAATGGAGAGAGAGACCTATACCAAAACAGATAAAAACAGTAGACCACAGCTACAGACTAACCAACTACCATACAAAAAAAATAAAACATACGATGATGTTAACATACAAGCTAACCAGCCACCTTATTGGTGTGTTGTTCCTCTATACAAAGATATGGTTTACAGAGAGGAGAAAAGAGAAGAAAAGGAAGAGGGAAAAAAAAGAAACAAAACAGTAGGAATAGAATCAAGTCATTAAACTAACAGAACCAATCAAACACACTCTGAGACTTTTCGCTTAAGTCCAATGTCCTTTCCTCTCTGATTTCTAGTTTTCTTTTCAAGCTGGTAAATTAGTTCACAGTTAGGGTCAGTTGCCCCTGGCCTGCTGTGAAGGACAGTTCAGATCACCCTCCGTTCACCCCTCTGGCCTATGTCTGTCTTTCAGGCTTCTTTCTCCCATTTCGGTGTTGTTACCTCAAATCGCCAGCAGGTGGTGCTATCTCAGCTGCTCGCCCCAGAGGGGGTGGGGCCAGACAGGAACCGGGCAGAGGCTGGAGATGGAAGCCTGCCTCAGGGCGCTCGGAGGAGACCCACGGCTGGCAGGATGTCACAGTGGCAGGAGAGGTGGCAGCGATCCCAGCAGATCTTGCCTGCGGGGGCTTCAAGGGCTGAAGTAGAGGATTGCCTCAGGCACAGGTGGCGCGATGCTCTATGGCCGCCACGGAGGCCAGAGTGGCGCCAGCGGCTGCTGTGTCTGCAGCTGCAGTGGCTGTCCAGACGCTGCGATGCCCCCGCGGTGACGACGGCTGAGCTCTGTGTGACGTTGGGATCGGCAGCCCCCAGGGAGAGAGCCAGAGACCCTCTGCGTTCTCTTTTGCAGGGGGTTTCATAGACCAGGTTGCCCTGTCACCATCTTGCCGGAAGTTAAAAAAGGTGGTTTTAAAGACCGATTACAGATAGGCTTTGATAGAGAGAATGTTGATGATTCTTAAATACTTAGTAATTAAGGAAAGACAAGGTATTCAGGAAGTAGGAGATCTGGGGAATGAGAGAGGTTAAAGTAAGAGGGGTATTAGAAATTTGATTTTAGAATCGAACTATTTGCAATGATGACTGAGACAGGCAAGTCTGGCAAAAACAAAGTGAAGGTAGACGTCATTGTAAGAGAAAAAGTCAGCAAAATGAGAGGCAAAAATATTAGATGAGCATTGATACATAGCTAGAATAATTACAGAACTAAAGAAAGTCTGAATAATTTTACAAAGCCTTTAATAAATGAGGGACAATTATCAGCATGTTATTAGACAAAAGCAACAGTGGCGAGGACCAAAAGTAAATGATTAAAATAAATTAATAATTTTCAGTGGAAGTAAATAACTGAATAACAAACCTATAAATCAGTGTCTGATTTTGGGTTAGAAAACTGACAACTAAATTCAAAATTTAGATTTAGTTCAATCACTAGATCGAAAAATTAGCCATAAATTTTGTCTACGAAGTTAACAAAGAGTTTTAAAAAATCTTGTTAAGGGTACTTTCCCTTTTCTTTCCTGCAGTGGCAGTAATAATAAAATGCAGGTTGAAATGGCATCTTTGTCAGACTGGCTCCATGAGCAGAACACCATCTGTCTGTCTGTGCTACACAGGATGTGTAAGGGAGCAGTACGTTGTCATTGGGTAAGCGACTAGATTTTGCCAATACAGCAAAACTCAGTTAATGTGAAAACTGGCATCTGGAATTTTGGGAATATTGTGATAAAAACCCTAAAACTGCTTGCGCTATTATGGAGTCTGGGAAGAAGGTGGACAGAAAAATATTATTGGAGGTTGGATGATTTCTTTATGCTTTGTAGTAGCAAAACTTTAGGTAAAATTGTTGCTCTCAAGGTGGATGACTGATTATGTATGTAATGAATTTTTGTCCTAGGGAAAAAGATTGGAAAACAGAATGATGATAGCATACTTTTTGCATCCATAGCCTGAGTCTGAAAAAATATTACAAGAAAATTAACTCAAATAGAAATTGTCACTTTGTAAGCAATTCTGTAAAATTGACAGAATCTGTGAATTTACAGATTTGTAGAGATGGAAGTGGAAACTGCTTCTCAATCACAAACAGTTAAAGATAAAATTGAAAATAATCTGAACAAAGGCAATTTAAAACTCAGCCTTGGTTTACTTATAATTTGAAAATAACTCAAATGCTCCTCACTGGAGAATGGGTGAACATATGCCATTATTCCATTCAGTGGAACACTACCTAAAAAGAACAAATGACTCATACATGCAACAATATGAATGTGTCTTGATTGTGCTATACTAAGTAAAATAAGTCAGATTCAGGGGTTATATACTGTATCATTCCATTTGTATGCATTATATAAAAAGGCAAAATATAGGGAAAGCAAACAATTCAACAACTTCCAGGAAGATGTAGAAGAATTTTAGGGGTGGTTGAAATTTTTTTTAATTGTGGTAGTGGCTATATGACAGTGTGCATTTGTCAAAACTCACAGTACTGAACACCATGCAAGGTAGCTAGGCAATCTTATGCAAGTTATTTAATCTCTCTGATTCTCAGTTTCATTAAAAATGGGAATAATAGTGCTTACTCTAAAGGATACTGTGAGAATTAACGATACCTCTTTATAGAAAGGTGTACTTTAAGTAGTTTGCATGCTTAAAGTTTATCTGAACATGTTTGTAAGCCCAGGAGTTTTAATGACTAAAGAACTAAGCAAGAATGGAGGATATTTGATGGTCATACAGAAGATGGGAGAAATTAGCTTTGCTAAGGAAAGACACCTTTTTCTCAGAGATATAATAATAATAACAATTTATTGGGCACTTATGATGTACCAACCAGAGTCAATCTACTAAGCACACTTAAAATACGCCTTTCTATAGAGAGGTATTGCTAATTCTTACAGCATGCTTTGGGGTAAGCATTATTATTTCTGTTTTAATGAAACTGAGAATCAGAGAGATTAGATAACTTGCACAAGGTTACCGAGCTACCTTTGTTGGTTGGTTCTCAATTTATTTTAGCTCAAAATAAGCAATATCACAAAGTGGTATATTTTGGGATGGCATGTTCTGAACCCTTTCAATTCAAAGCCATTTAAAGATCATCTAGTTCAACTGAAGCATGTTGTTTGTGATTAGTCCGGATTGAGCAATTTTCTCTTAACTTGTGAGAATTTCATAACTCATCACAGCATTTCTTTTTTGAAAAATTGTGTTGCATTCACATGTTCTTTATCATATCTCCAAATATTGTGCCTAAAAAGTAACAGAACTAAGAATAAAAAAATTTAAAAGACAGAGTAACTCTGAATAGTAATGGATGAGCTATTTAAAAATACTATTGCATACATTATATTTTTTTTCATTTTTGATAGTATATTATACTAGAAAGAATAAAGAGTTAGCAGTCAGGAGATGGAGTTTTAACTCTACTCATTCTTTAAAAAATTCAGTTTTCTCATGTTGTGTCTCAATTCTCCCAGAAAATAAAAATCCTACAATTTGAAATAATATTAATACAAATAAGATTTTTAGAGGAACAAATGCAAGCCCTTTTATAAGTTGAATGATTAAAATTTTGAAAATGATAGGATTTCTAACCTGGGACATATGTTTTTAAAATTGTGTGTAATGTAATGATTCATTATATCTTTTTTTATAAAAATTATTTTAAAGATGTGAGGTACAATTCAGGGTTAGGTATACAAATGTTCATTATGCGGGTACCCTTGTTGATGAGGTGTGCCCTTCTCCCCCTGGCAGTTTCCCTCAAATGTCAACCTCTTTCATATAGAATTATGGTAATTGTTCAAGGTCTACTTATGAGTGAGAATATGTGGCATTCAGTTCTTTGTTTCTGTGATAGATCACTCAGTATTATAGACTCTAAGTCCATTGAAGTTGCTGCAAAGTTCATAATTTTGTCCTTCTCTATGGCTGCATAATATTTCATCATGTATATGTACCATATATTTTTTAATTCAGTCCTCTTTCAATGGGCAGCATAGCTGGTTCCATATTTTTACTATTGTGAATAACGCTGCAATAAACATACATGTGCAGGAATCTTTTTAATAGAGTGATCTGAGTTCCTCTGGGTATATTCCCAGTAGGGAGATTGTGGGATTATATGGAAGGTTGATTTTTAGATATTTTAGGAATCTCCAAACTGTTTTCCACAGAGGTTGTATTAGTTTACATTTGCACCAACAGTGTAGAAGCGTTCCTTTGTCACTGTATCCTCTCCAGCATCTGTTGTTTTTTGAGTTATTGATGATGGCCATCTTGACTGGAGTTAGGTGATATCTCAATGTGATTTTAATTTGCATTTCTTGGATGACTAGTGAGACTGAGCATTTTTTCATGTGTCTGTTGGCTGCTAAAATGTCTTCTTTTGAGAACTGTCTATTCATATCTTTTGCCTACCTTGAAATAGGACTGTTTATTTTTTTCTTTTTTGGCACATTTTTTGGTTCCTTGTAGATCCTAGATATTAGGCCTTTGTCAGATATATAGTTGGCAAATATTTTTTCCCTGTCTGTGGGCTGTCTCCCTCTTTTCTTGGTGATTTCTTTGGTTTTGCAGAAGCTTTTCAGTTTGATGAAACTTGTCTATATTATCTCTAATGGCATGGGCACTTGGGGTTTGAATCCGAAATTAGTTGCCAGTTCTAATTTCCATTAGGGTGTTTCCTGCATTTTCTAAGGTTCTTATAGTTTGGGGTTTTATGGTTAAGTCTTTGATCCATTTAGATTTAACTTTTGTGTGTGGTGATATGTAGGGGTCCTGTTTCAATCTTCTGCATGTGGTCAGCTAGTTTTCTCAACACCATTTACTGAATAGGTTCTCCTCTCCTCGGTGGTTGGTGGTGGAGGCTTTTCGAAGATAAGTTGATGGTATCATTGAGGTTTTACTTAAACCTGGAACATCTTTATGAAGAATGCAAACCATCATCAGTCTGGAATGGTATTGAGATCTTTGAAGAGAAGTATATAAACATAAAAGTCTCTAGGGGTTTCTTCATATCTATCATCTTATGATTATGTCCCCAAAGTAGTAGATGAAATATAACTTAACACTTGAGTCCTCATTATTACAGAGATTGTTGTCTATAGATTCATTAAATTTCACTGCATTATTGGTTCACATGTATACCACGATATCTTAGATGTTGCATCAAGTTTGCAAGCAGAAGTTCTTTTGAAACATATATAGTGTGTGTGTGTATACATGTTAAGTTGGAGTCTCACTCTGTCACCCAGGCTAGAATGCAGTGGCATGGCATGATCATGACTCACTACAACCTCAACATCTTGGGTTCAGGTGATTCCTCCACCACAGCCTCCTGATGGGACTACAGGTGTGTACCACTGTGCACAGCCAATTTTTTAATTTTCTTTAGAGAAACTCAAAAAATGTTTCACAGTGTGGTCTAAACTCCTGGCCCCAAGCAATCCTTCTGCTTCTGTCTCCCAAAGTGTTGGGACTACAGACATGAGCCACCGTGTCTGGCTGGAAAATAGTTTAAGTACAGCTGAATTCATTAGCAGAAATGGAATATTTACTGTATTAGATCTGGTGTGTTAGTTAGAAACAGAGTCCTAAGATCATCTTTAAAAGTTTCCAAACAAAGGTCCCTGATAAAATGGGGGGGGGACACCTTTAGACATAAAATATATTTTCTTTTTCTTTATACAGGAATGGTAATGTGGTAATGACAACACCACTGCTTTTTTTTTTTTTTTTTTTTTTTTTACAGTCTCTCTGGAGTTTTTCTCACCAAAGTAGTTACACAAGAATGAAAGCTTCATGCTTTGGGAAGGCTGAAATTTTATGTCTGGAGCTCTTCCATTAAGTCACACTGCTAAAGGCATCGTTCTTTCCTAAGGGAAAATTTTCCTGCTTCACAGCAACCCTGTTTTTTCTGCCTGCAGCTGCTCTGTTCCCCTGCAGTCCATGCAAACCAGCTTTATTAAAACAGGGTAAAAATTGTTCCCATGGCAAGTATATCACTGTTGGCTTAGTTGGTTTTTGTAAATATGAAAGAATAGCTCTAATTTTTAGAAAAAGGAAAAATATATTGTTATAGAATAGAACCAAGGTCCACTTGCCTGCCATAGTAAAACCTGATGTCCATACTAAAGTTTTGCAGCAGTAAAAAGGAAGGTGTTATTTGCAGGACTCCAGGCAAAGAGGACCAGGAATATAGTGCTCAAGTCCTGACCTCCCGGATGGTTTTTAGGTAAGAGTTTTTAAAAGGTAGGGGTAAACTTCAGGAAAACAGAAGCTATAGGCAAAATTGTAAATCAATACATGGAGGTTATACATCAACTTTGACCTAAAAGGGCAGAACATTTTGAAGTGGGGACTTCCACGTAGATTCAAAGGTTTTCTGGTTTGCAATTTGTTAAGAAAGATGTTTAAAGATTTGGGGTCAGCAGAAAAGAATGTTAGCTCTGTCTCATGGGTGTGACTCCCTCCAAGTCCCTCAGGAAGAAATTTAGAATAAAGAACAGTGGTCAGACTTCAGTCTTCAGTTCCCCGGTTATCTGAGGTGTACATGCAAGCAGACCTCAGTGAGGGGTCTCTGTAGTGGATCTGGGTTTCTAGAAAACAACTTAGTAACATATGTTAAGATGTTATCTTTGGTTTCTATAGGGAAAACAAACTTCTCTGAACTCTAACTTCCGTGGCTATTGTTTTAGGCTACTGTTTACCTTCTTGCTTATTAGGATATTTAGTAACTTCTCAGGGCTAACTAGGTCCCTGGAACTTCCCTTGGAGAACTCATAATTTTCCTTTGTTTCCATATTTAGGGTGTCAGTAGTCCCCTAAAAAAGAGTGTTCCTGCTCTGTCTCAATATCTTACAAGTTGTATCTGGGTATCTCCGTGAATGAACAGACATAAAAACAAGACTGCTAAAACTTTCACAGCATATATGTTTGACTTCCTCTTTTATGGTGCTATTTATTTCAAGGAAAGGTATCACATGATGCCACAGTACCTGGAGGACTTGGAGGGAAAAATCTAGTGTACAAACTTCATTCTCATTTACCTGTATGTTCAAAAATGTCAAAATCGTCTCATAGAAGAAAGAGGGACTAAAGAATATGGTGTTCCTGCACTCTTTTGAATTTTCAATAGCTTATATATTTTTTCGCTCTTCTATTTTAGATGTTTAGGTTGCCACGGTATAAAATATCATCTTGACTTTCTTCAGGAAATGTCAGTTGGAGTTTGCTCTAACGGAATGATAGCTCTTTTTCTTTAAAGCTCAATTATGCAATTTTATTTGATTTTTTCCCTTTCTTTCTCTGTTTAAAATCTGTGCAGTTTATGAAAATAGCTTCCTGGAAAAAAATAAAATATATAGTAAAGGCTTCTTTATAAGAAAAAAAGATGGCAGCTTAAACATGTCTTCCAAATCCAAATCTATAACAAACTACCTTTCCTAAGTCAAATAGTTGTATCAACTCATGGAGATTTGAATAGTATGAGCCAGGTCTTGCTTTTTCCAAAAGCAGATGGAGAGAATTTCAGAAATTTTTTCCTTTCTGGTCTTAGGGAGACCTGTGGAGAGCTATGAGATGCTGATCAAAATTCTGTGAATCCTATAGAAAGCTTGCCTTATAGAGATCCATTAGTATCCAGGAAGAAAGATGAGTGTTCGTGAACAAATCTGTTGGTTTCTCTGTCCAGCAGGGGTAGCCAAACATGTGATCATCTGATAAAGATCCTTTCTAATACCAAGGCCTGGAAAATGCTAACATGAGGAGACAACATGTAGAAAGGAGATTTTGTGTTGCTTCTACTTGGGACTGACAACCTGCTTGATGGTATGCATAGCATGGCTCCTGACCCAGCGACAATGGTATCACTTGGGAGCTTAACAAAAATGCGGAATCAACCCCGCATCAGATCTACAGAATCAGAACCCAGGTGTCTCACAGGCACATTAAAATTTAAGAAGCCTGCATCTCCCTTCAATTGTGGTTTTATCACCACTAAAGTAGGTTTGCAGCTAGACCCAAATCCCACTGAGCAAATTTAAATACTGTCAGTGGTGAGTCTTATCCAGGTACTGTTGAAAGTGACTCATGGAACACTTCAGGAGATGAATAGTGTGTATGTGTGCATATGTACACATACATATGTGGGTGTGTTCATTTTTTTTACACACATGTATTTAGATTGAGAAAGTTAGTGTTTGAATGAAAAAAACTAAGAGATAGTTTTGAGGCAAGAAATGTTCACTATGTGAGTCGAACTAGTGGCCTTGAAGGTTAAGTGAAATAAATGTCTCAAAACAAAGTAAAAAACCACAAATAAATGGAAATAATAAGGGAAATTGCAAAAGAAAAAATTCAGGAATTCTAAAATTTAAATATTAGTTCCTGAGGAGGAAAAACAAACTGATGGAAAATAGAAAATAATTTCAGAAGAATAGTAGAAAATGTTCTAATCTGAAGATAGATTGGTATCTGTAGATCAAGTGGTCTTGGAAATTTCATGCAAAATTGAGAGGAAAATATAGTTCAGACATATTATGGTAAAATCCCTGAATTCTAAGAATAAAGAGAACATTTTATAAACTACAGATGGAAAGATATAATTGCTTACCAAATAAAAGAAATCAAATCAACATTGAACTTTTCATCAATAGAATTTCTGGTTAAGTTACAGACAAAGACACTTGAAAGTACAGGAGTGCAGTTCAGCCTGGACTTCATCTGCCAGAAAGGAAGAATGATTACCTCAGAGCTACAGGAACTGAAAGAATGAATCTCCATTTGCCTTGTTTGAAGACAATGGCTGAGAAGGGACACTATCCAAAAACTAATGAATCAGAAGCAAGCCTCTGTGATAAGGGAGGATGAAGAGGAAAGAGTCGTAAGTAGATGTGTGGATGGATGGATGGATAAATAGATTTTCTTTAAATAAAAAAATAGATTCCTAGGAAAAACTTCAAAACACTGACAACTGAAGTACCAAACCACTCAATAAAAACTAGATATTGGCGAGGGATGTATGGTGGGAAGCAAAAGCATGATAAGTTCTCATTTTCTTGGCATGAGGGGAGGAAGTAGATGGGGAATATGGCATCTTGGTTGAGGGAAACCTTTGGTATGTTTTTAAAAGATATATATTTGATTATGAATGTTTTTAAACAATGTTGGTGACTAGAAAATAAATATGAATAAATAAAACCTTAAATTAGCAAGAAAAAAATAAAAGAAATAATTAACTTAAAAACCAGAAAAAATAAGTACAAAAACAAAGCAAAAGAAAATAGTGAAGTTTGGTGGAAAACAAAATAAAATGAAAGAAAGAAAATGAATCATATATTTTAATCTAAACATGAAAGTGCTGAATTGTCTAATTTGAAGATAGAAATGATATTAAAAAACAAAAATTTTAGTTAAGAAAAAAACAACCCCAAATATTTGTTGTCTATAAGAGGCACTTGATGTGATAAAGGAAGGTAAAATGTGATTTAAAAAAGACTGGGGAGAGGGAAGTGTAGTTGAAGAGACACTGGATAAATAAAACCTAAATGAAAGCAAGAGCTGTAATACTTATATTTGTTAATTTGGAATTTAATGTTCAATGGGATAAATATTAAAAGGTATATTGTAATGATTGAATACACAACAAACCTCTATACATTAAGCAATGTAGCTACAAAATATATAAAGCAAAAATATTACAAATGTAATGAGAGCCAAGAAATATAAAATTATAGTGGAAACTTTAATACACATTTTTTCAGAAATAGATTTGACTAAAAAATGCAGAAGCATAGAAAAATTGAAGTAAATAATCAACAAACTTGATTATACATACATATACACATATATAATCCTTAGATCGTTTAAGACAAAAAAATTCATATGTTCAAAGAACATTACACAAATGGATTCCTCTTGACCAAATAAAACTTTAACACATTGTTTAGAAAGAGGGAGAGTTTTACTATACACTCCACAATATAATTACAATCCAATACAATTAGGAATAAATAATAAAGGTTTACCTTAAAATTCAAATTGCTTGGAAATTAAAAAATACACTCAAGTAGTTTTTAGCTCAAGAAGAAAAATAAAACCATAGTTACAAATTATCAAAAATAAATTAAAAGTTTCAAAACTTAAGACATACTGCAAAAATACTCAGGATATATCTATTCTTAAATACCTTTGTGGTTAAAGGCATAAAGAGAGGACCAGAATATCCATGTCAAGACATTTTTAAAAAGGACAACAAAATTAAAAAAAAACAGAATAAGAGAATTGTTAAAACTAAAAGCTGAAATTAATGAAATAGAAAAACAATAACAATTATAGATAGAATAAACAAATCCAAAGGCTGATTTCTAAAAAGTCCAATAAAACAGGTGAACATTTTAGAAACTTGATTAATACATTCCTGTTGGATATACTTAATGTTAAAATATTAATACAAATTTGGAGGAATAAATTGAATATTATATGTATAGACAGGTGTGTATATGTATAATTGAATATTATATGCATGTCTATATACATTGCTGATGAAAATGTCCACAGTTAGTCTTTTGGGAAAGCAAAGATCATCATCCTAAGAGAACTGATTCAGAAACAGAAAACCAAGCACTGTGTGATCTCACTAATTTGTGGGAGCTAACCGGTCACAAAGATGGGAATAATAGACATGGAGACACCAATAAGGGGCAAGGAGGGAGGGGAGTTAGGATTCAGAAACTACCTATACACTACCTCAACACATTTATTAATGAGTTGAGATGTTACCTGTCTGATCATTCCTCTCTACTATACACCCAGAGAGTTTAGCCTCCACAATGTTTACCATCTGGAGAGAGGGCCATCTGAGACCCAATCTCCATCACTACACAATATGTCCATGTAACAAATATGTGTACATAACCTCTGAATCTGAAAAAAAAAGAAAGAAAAAAAGACACAAAACAAACAAATAAACAAAAAATGTATGTGTAACCATTGATCTAGTCCATTTGACTCTTGAAAATCTATCCTACAGAACTAAAAGCATCAGTATGTAACTCTATATGCCATATACACAAATGTATTGTTACAGCTTGTTTCCTAATGTTTACAAAACTGGAAGCAAGAAAATGCTCTCAATATGAAAACTGTGGAATAAATTCTAAAAGAAAAAACCTTTTATTATGAACAGTTTTAAGCATACATAAAAGTAGACAGTAGCCCCTTTGAAGTCATCCAATCACATTACAATATTATCAGCATTTTTACCAGTCTTATCTATCTATCCCTTTGTCATTTTCTTTCTAGATTATCAAAACATATCCTAGCATTAAAACATGTAACTTTTGTAAATACTTTAAATAAAGATTCTTTAAAAAAAAAACTTAGTCACAGTAGTTGAAATCTGCCCGGGGAAGGGGCGGAGGCACACCTCATCAGCAAGGGTACCTGCACAATGAATATTTGTATACCTCACTCTGAAATGTACCTCACAATTTTAAAATAAAAAATTAAACAAACAAACAAACAAAAAGAAAAACAAAATATGTATATCCATTTAAAATGTGGGCTCAAAAAAAACTTAGTCATAATATTATTAAACTTTGGAAAATTAATAGTGATCATTTAATATCTAATACCTACTTGGTGGTCAAATTTTTTCTTTGATTCAAAAATGCTTTATCACAGTTGGTTTGTTTGAACCAGAATCCAGATAATATAAATGCATTACATTCTTTGGTATGTTCCTCATGTCTTTTAATCTATAAGAGTTCCCTACCTCCCCTCCTCCCCCCTTTTTTTAATGTCATGTGATTTGTTGAAGAACTTGGTCATTTGTTTTGAAGCATTTTCTGAATTTTGGATTTAACTGTTTGTACCCTTGTGTTTTTATTTAACACACCACTTGTCTTCTCATTTTTTTTCCTTACATACCTTAGATACTGAGGGTCTTCCAGATTTTTTTTTTTTTTTGAGTGGGAATCTAACTCTGTCACCCTGGCAGGAGTGCAGTGGCACACTCATGGTCACTGCAGCCTCAACCTGCTGGTCTCAGGGTGATACTTTCACCTCAACCTTTCAAGTACATGGAACTACAGGCAAATGCCACGACGTCCAGCTAATTTATTGTAAAGAAAAGATCTTGCCAAGTTGCCCAGGCTGGTCTCAAACCCCTGGACTCAGGCAATCCTCTTGCCTCCGCCTCCCAAAGTACTGGGATTACAGGGATGAGCTATGCACCCAGCCTTAGGGTCTTCCAGATTTTACTTGAATATTTGGATAAAAGTGTTTCATAGGTGGTGCTAAAAACTTCCTATTATATCACATGTGTAAGCACATAATGTCTAGTTGTCCCACATTTTCAATGTTAACATTTATTAAATGGGGTTAGGTGTGGTGACTCATGCCTGGGAGGCTGAGGTTGGAGGCTGGATCCTTTAAGCCCAGAAATTCAAGACTGCATTGAAATGAGCTGATTACATCACTGCACTCTGGCCTGGGTGACAGAGGGAGACCATGTGTCAAAACAACAGCAACAATAACGTCAACAAAACCCAGCACATTTATTAACGGGTTGAGATGTTACCTGTCTGGTTACCCCTCACTACTGTACACCCGAAGAGTTTAGCTTCCATTGATGATCATTGCCTAGACATTATTTCTTTAGGGATTTCTAGTTGAATACATTTTTTTGTACATCTATATGATAAAATAATATTTTGTAGTAATTACAAATAGTAATGGCTAATGCTTTCTGGAGCTTTCTTTGAGTAATGTGTGGTTCTAACCACTTTGTATATACTAGTATATTGCTCCTAATAACAACCCAATTAATTATTTACTGTGATTATCTGAATTTTACAGATGAAAATTCAGGAACAGAATGATTTGCCCAAAGTCGCAGTTACTAAGTGATGAGTTGAGATTCAACAGAATGAATAAGATATATATATATATATATGTTAGAGTTGTATGATATTTATTTTTTAAATAAACAATGATGATGAGAAGACTAAATACCACATTATACATGGGTTACATAGCAAAGGAGGGAGATATGATACTGAGAATTTGTGGAGATAAAGAAGTAGACTAGAGAGAAAGAAGAGAGACAAGCAAAAACTCCCACAAAAGACAGCATTTTTAAAAATTCAAGGTAAAATAGTATATATAATTTTTATATAAAATTATGTATATGTATACATATATATATGCAACTACATATACATGTACATATAGATTTATCTTTATAAAGAAATGCATGCACACATAGTTATTAAATGGCTCATGGATTTTTTTAATCTTGGGTTGGTAGGATTTTAGGTGTTATCTAATTTCTTTTTACTCTTTTATTTACTACTCAGTTATGCGACAATGAAAATATATATATAACAAAAAAATCCATGACAAATCTATTCTTATTGTGAAAAGCATTTAAGAGAATTAGGAATAACTATTACCTTCTTAAACTACTAATCCATCAATTTTATAAAGCAATCCTATGATTTAAACTACAAGGGATAGTACAAACTCTTCAAAGTTATAATTATTAAATATTTAAGGTGATAAATAGTTAACACAGAATTGAACCAATAGTAAAACTTCACTAATTAATCTTATTTGTCAAGATCTATCTAAACCCATGCTAGCCCTGAATTATAAAATGATGCACAAGAGAATTGTCATTCTATTAGCTTCAAGTTATTTGAGTAACGAAAGAGAAAAAGCATCGGTTCAAGTAGAATAATTACATTTATTCACTGTTCTCTAGTTTATTGTAAGAGGAATGAAAGTTTGTGCTATTGTTTCTCAAAATGCACATTCCCGCACCCTCTCTAAGACCTTATCAGTTGCATAAATTTTATTGTAAATTCTATGTTAATTAAGTCGAGTCCCTATTTTTTGCATTTTTAAAGATTGTGCAGATGTCTAAATAATTTAAATCACAGCCACAGCAATCCAACCTAGAGAGACACATATGCTGGTTTGCATCATTGTTTAAAAAATACTGTACTATTTTATATGTTTAATCAGATTTTCTACTTTATTAGTACAAAAGCCCAAACAGTCATAGATATGGTGAATAATGGAGGAATGTAAATCACTTTCTAGTATTGTTACTTACTCTGTATGAATCTTTATTTTCTCGTCTGTTAAATGGAGGCAAGAATAACTGCCCCAAAGTTGTATCATGTAGGTTATAAATTCACAGCCAGGTGTGATGACTCATAGATATGAATGTTTCTGGTGTGAAAAAGTTTCTTTAAATGTTTAAGCATTTGTGTAGTACAAGCACTATCTAAGCACGTTGAATGATTTATCTTTTTAAAAAAGTTTTTGAGTCGGGACCTTACTCTGTAGCCCAGGCTGGAGTGCAGTGGCATGATCATGGCTCACCATGACCTTGATCTACAGGGTTTAGGCAATCCTTTTACCTCAGCTTCCTGAGTCACTGGGACTATAGGCACACAACACCACACCACCATACCTGGCTTATTTATTTATTTTTTATAGAGATGAGATCTCACTATGTTGCCCAGGGTGGTCTCAAACTCCTGGGCTCAAGCAAGTCTCTCACCTGGCCTCCCAAAGTGCTGGCATTACAGGCATGAGTCATCACTCCTGGTTGTGAATTATCTCTTATAACCTACATGATACAACTTTGAAGTAGTTATTCTTGTCTCCATTTAACAGATGAGAAAATGGAGATTTATACAGGGTAAGTAACAATACTAGGAAGTGATTTACATTCCTTCATTACTTACCCAGAAAATAGCCCCTTGGTTTCTAGCTTTCTGTAGGAAAATACACTTTATTCCCTCACCTACATTGGATTGTATTTTTAATGATTCTTGTGAGTTTTATAGATTAAATGATTGTTTGCCAAGATCAATATTCTGGCGCATTTCCTCAATATTTTTTTCTAGTAATTTCAAGTTTTAGATTGAAGTCTTTAATTATTTTGACTTGGTTTCTTGAGTATGGTGAGAGATAGAACTCTAGTTTTATTATTTTGTATATAGTTACCCAGTTTTCCCAGTACTGTTTATTGAAAAGACTGTCCTTTCCTCAATGCATTTTCTTGGTGCCTTTTTTGAAGATGTGTATGGATTTATTTCTGGGTACTCTATTCTGTTCCACTGGTCTTTATGTCTGTTTTTAAACCAGTACCATGCTTTTTTGGCTACTATAGCTTTCTGGTAACTTGGAAGTCTGGTGGTGTGAGGTCTCTAGACATGTTCTTTTGGCTCAGGACTGCTTTGGCTATTTAGAGTTGTTTTGTTTTGTTTTGTTTTGTTTTTGGTGTGATTCCATATAAACTTTAGGATTTTTTTTCTATTTCTGTGAACAATAGCATTGGTATTTTTATAGAAATTGTATTGACTGTATATTGTTTTGAGTAATATTGTCTTTTGAACAGTATTAATTCTTTTTATCCATGAGCATGGAATATTGTTCCTTTTTTGTATCCTCTTCAATATTTTTCATCAGAATTTTATAATTTTCTTTGTATAAATGTTCCATATCTTTGATTAGATTGATTCTTAGATATTTCATATTTCCTGTAGCTATTGTAAATGGATTGCTTTCCTGGTTTCTTTTTCAGTTTGTTCACTGTTTTTATATATAAATGCTACTGATTTTTGTATGCTGATTTTGAGTCCTGCAACTTTACTGAATTTGTTTATTAGTTTTAACAGTTTTTTGGTGGGATTTTTAGGTTTTTCTAGATACAAGATTATGTCATTTGTGAACAAGTCTAATTTGATTTCTTCATTTCCAACTTGGATACCTTTTATTTCTTTCCCTTGCCTGATGGCTCTGGCCAGAACTTCCAGTGCTATGTTGAATGAAAATGGTGAAAGTGGGAATCCTTGTCTTGTTCTAATCCTTAGAAGTTCCAAAAGGCCTTCAATGTTTCCCCACTCAGTACGATGTTAGTTGCAATTTTTAGCTCTTTGAGAAAATGTCATCCTGTTTTTCACAAAGGTTGAACTAGCTTGTATTTCCATCAACAGCGTACAAGCATTCCCTTTTTTCTGCAGCCTCACCAATACCTGTTTTTTGACTTTTGAATGATGGCTGGTGTGAGGTGATGGTATCTCACTGAATTTTTGATCTGCATTTCTCTTATTAGTGAAGCTGAGTGTTTTTTAATGTTTGTTGGCTACCTGTATGTACTCCTTTGAGAAATGTCTGCTCATGTCTTTTGCCCACTTTTTGATGGGATTGATTTTTTTTTCCCCAGTCAATTCATTTGCATTTCTTATAAATCCTGGATGTTAGGCCTTTGTAGAATGCATAGCTTGAGTATTTTTTCATATTCTGTAGGTTGTCTCTGTGCTGTTGATGGTTTCTTTGGCTGTGCAAAAACTTTTAACAAGACAAGGATGCCCAATCTCACCCCTCCTATTTAACATAGCATTGGAAGTCCTAGCTAGAGCAATCAGGCAGGAGAAAGAAATTAGGAAAAGAGGATATTAAATTATCTCTCATTACAGTTGATATGATTCTATACCTAGAAATCCCTAGAGTCTGCCAAACACATCCTTGCACTGATAAACTTTGGTAAACTCCCAGGATACAAAATTAATGCACAAAAATACAGTTGCATTTCTGTTCACTAACAACAAGCAGGCTGAAAACCAAATAAAAACACAATCTCATTCACAACAGCCACACACAAAAATAAAATACTTCTTTGTTTCTTTGAAGAGTTTTAGTGAGATTGTTATTAGTTCTTTAAATTTTGGTAGAATTCAGCAGTGAAGTCATCAGGTCCTGGACTTTTCTTTGATGGGAAGCTTTTTATTACAACTTTCATCTTGTTACTTTTTATTGATTTGCTGAGGTTTCTTTCTTCCTGGTTCAGTCTTGGTAGGTTGTATGTGTCCAGGAATTTATTCATTTCTTCTAGATTTTCCAATTTGTTGGCATATAATCGCTCATAACAGTATCTCATGATTATATTTCTGAGATCTCAGTTGTTATTTCTCATTTTTCATTTTTGAATTTATTTATTTAGGCCTTCTCTCTTTTTTCTTAGTCTTGCCAAAGGTTTTTCTATTTTGTTTAGTTAAAAAACTCAACTTTTTGTTTCATCAATCTGTATTTTTTAGTTAAATTTCATTTATTTCTGCTCAAATCTTTATTATTTATTTCCTTCTACTAATTTTGAGAGGTTTTTTTTCTTGCTTTTCTAATTCCTTAAGGTACATTGTGAGGTTGTTTATTTGAAGTTTTTCTATGTTTTTGACATAGGCATTTATGTTATAAATGTCCCTCTTAATATTACTTTTACCATATCGCATAGATTTCAGCATGTTGTATTTCCATTTTCGTTTGTTTCAAGAAATTTTTAAACTTCCTTCTTAGTTTCTTTACTTACCCATTGGTTATTCCATATCATATTGTTTAATTTCCATGTGTTTATGTATTTTCCAAGTTTCCTTTCATTATTGTTTTCTAGTTTTATTTCACTGTGGTCAGAAAGGATACCTGATATGATTTCTGTGCTTTTTGGACTTGTTCAGGCTTGTTCAGAATGTTCCATGTACTGATTTTAAAATGTGTATTCTGCAGCTGTTGGGTGAAATGTTATGTAAATGTTAGTTAGGCCTATTATATAGTTTATAGTTTAATGCTACCTCTTTTTTTTGTTGTTGTTGTTGATTTTCTGTTTGGATAATCTGTCCATTATCGAGAGTGAGGTGTTACTATTACTGCATTGCTGTAATAATAATCCCTTTATACTTATTAATGTTTGCTCTGTATTTTTGGGAGCTCCAGGGTTGGGTGCACAGACATTCATAATTGTTGTATTCTTTGCTGAGATGACCCCTTTACCATCATATAGTGACATTTGTCTTTTTTAAAATTTTAAATTTGTAGTCTGTTTTATCTAAGCATAGCTACTTCTGCTTTTCTTGTTTGTTTACAGTTTCATGGAATATCTTTTTACATCCCTTCTCTTTTTTTTCTTTTTCTTTTTTCTTTTTGAGTCAGAGTCTCACTCTATCACCCAGGCTGGAATGCAAGTGGCACATTCACGGCCACCGCAGCCTCCACCTGCTGGTTTTAGGCGATCCTTCCGCCTCAGCCTTCCGAGTAGCTGGAACTACAGGCATGCGCTACCATGCCCAGCTTATTTTTTGATTTATTGTAGAGATGAGGTCTCACCAAGTTGCCCAGGCTGGTCTCGAAACCCCGGGCTGAGGCAATCTTCTCGCCTCAATCTCCCCAATTGCTGGGATTACAAGCTGAGCCACCGGGTATAGCCTATGATACTATTTATAAGCAAGGACTCACTACTGCCTTTTCACTACCTATTTTCTGGTTGTTTTGAGACTTCTGTTTTCCTTCTGTTCTTGCTGTCTTCCATTGTAGTTAAGTAGTATTCTCTGGTAGTATGCTTTATTTGTTGTTGTTTATTTTTAGTGAATTTATTACAGTATTTTGTGCTGTAGCTTTGCATCTATTTACCTTGCAGTGATGCCAAAATGTAACGATAGTATTTGGTTCTTGCTCCAGCCTCTATCGTCATCAAATTTCTCACTAAAGTTTTATAAATTTTTGTTTGTTTTAATTATGAAGTGTGAAAGCATTACCCTTGGAAATCACCCTCTATTTCTCCCTGAAACCAGCTACAATGGAGTCATACTAAGATATCAACTCTTTTCACCAATATATGAGCAGAGATATATGGAAAATCAGTGTCTAGAACACACACACACACACACACACACACACACACACACACACACCCCAAAAGGTGCGCACAATGCTATAATTTCTAGTAGAGGGATAGGTTTACCCCAGGAATGACACATAGCAGCTTCAACTTGCCCTTTAGTTTTGCTTGCATCATCTTCAATACATTCCATCAAGTCTGATTGAAATTTCTGTTTGTGAACTTTTAACCATAAATTGAGGTGATTTTAGACTTTTGTAATCCAGTCAAGTGAAACACTTTTTTTTTTTTTTTTTTTGCAGTATATAGATTTCAAAATATTTTCTCCAGTCTGGCTGAACATTCTACTTGGGTGAAGCTCAAGAAATGTCCAAGAATCAGGTCAGGTGTGGTGGCCAAATCGACAGGATTTCCTTTTTTTACTCCTAGACTTTATTTATTTATTTTTTTGCATAGTGAATAAGACTCTCCTCAACAAACTCTTGGTGTTGCCATAAGCTTGTCTCTCACTCGCAGCTCGGTCTTATGTTCGCTTGTGAACAGAAACAACTTCAGGATATCAGTACTGATAAGGTCACTCTGTGACCATGATGGATCAAAACAAAAACAAGACCCTTCTGAAACTGTCTGGACAGAGACAAAGCATAAACATTGTCCAAGCCAAAAATACTAAATATCTCACTCTTGAACTAATGTGAGTGACTCTGTGTGTATGCGTGTGCAAGTGTTTTTCCAGTTATAGGTTTAGCCTCAATTTTTTTTTTCTGAAACAGGTCTCGCTCTGTTACCCAGGCTGGAGTACAGTGGCCCCACCATAACTCACTGTAACCTTACATTTCTGGGCTAACACAATCCTTCCACCTCAGCCTCCTGAGTAGCTAGGACTACAGGCCTGTGCCACTGCACCTGGCTGTCTTTTTCATTTATTTTGTTGAGATTGAGTCTTGCTATGTTGCTCAAGCTGGTCTTAAATTTCTGACCTCAAGTGATCTTCCTGCTTCGGCCTTCCAAATTGCTGGGATTACAGATGTGGGCCACTGCGCCCAGCCACCCAGCCTCACTTTGGTCTGCCCTCTTTATAATTAAGATTTATTAAGATACCTAATATAGAATTTTCCCTGCTTTCTGATGGCACCCACTTCACAGCAAATCACTACTTCATTAGACCTACTTCAAAAATCTTTCAATCATGGCCCAAGCTCTTTAATAAGTCTTTTACTGAGACATACATGATGTATATTCCCAACTTGCTAAACTGTATGTGTTCTTGGTAATCTTGAGCAGAGGTCACTGACAGTTCATTATATTTATAGCAACAGGTAAAATCTCATTTATATCCAGATAACTCCATATAAAGGGAAATTCTGGGGCTTCTCTTTGGGTTCCTCGACACAGCAGCATACACTATATAATCATTCAGAGAACTGCAGTTGCTAAAGCTTAAAGGTTAGCACTGAGAAAATATGGGTGGGACCCTGGATAATACCTGTTATCTGCATAGTGGAGGTCTTTACTAACACACAGGTGAGAAGTAATTCACCTAGCCCCTTGAGTAAGGTAGATGCTTCTGATGAAGGAAAGACTATCTTTGAACTAGCTTCTGTCACAAACAATCCTTTCCATTGACAGGAGGGCCTCTCGAGAGACCCTGATGTATCCTCTCAAATGGATAAAATCTTGATGGTCAGATAAAAGCTTCTCTTTATCCTCTTCTTTCCCTTCTTTTCTTTATCTTCATCAGTTGTAAATGCTATCTGGCAATAATCTGCAAATCTAGCAAGGTGAACTCTAGGTGTTCTTTATAAGCAGCATATTGATCATTCTTAGTTCAACAATTAACAGCATGGTAATGTGCATACTCTCAAATTTTTCTAGTCTCCTTTCTCACTACCACAATTGGAGAAGCATATGGACTATGATTCAGTAATGATACTATTAACCACAGTTCTTCAAAATGATCCCTTAGGTCATTAATTTCCCACAAAGCAACCCTCCTAGATTGTTCCCCAAATGTCCTTGAGTCCTTTAACATGATGGTACGCTGCTCCCCTTGGGCACATCCCACAGCTAGGAATGTAAGGAGTGACTTGAACTTTCACCTTAACCTCTCCTTCTACTCAGATGCTAAAGAGACTGCAAAGTGCCTGCAAGGCTCAGGTCATTGGGTGTTTCTGGGACAATGCCAAGGAGGAAGAAAAAGGGGATCATTTTATTTTATATTCTCCATATGTGATTAGGCATTATACTTTAGACGTGTTTGGTGTGGCTAAACATTCTTACTGCTTGGGACTGGCCGTCGTGTGCCACAAGCTGAAGAGAGAGTCATCCCTCCACTGGTACCCAATCTGATCACATCACATAGCTGCTTATTACTTTTTCCTTTACAATCTCTTCAGGGGATTTCATTATCACAGTGATACAACTGGTAGGACTGGATCGTTGTGCTCAGACTGTCTTGGTGACTCAGCTGTTTACCTTAGAGGCACTTGAACATCATATCTTTCCATTTTAGTATGGCATGATCTTTCTTCCCATCTAATTTCTGAGATGGTCTACAGTTCCTGAAGGCAGAGATAGCAGATGTGAGTTGAGTCTGTTCTTAGGAGGGGCAGGATTTTTCCACTGTTAAATTCTTGTGGCAACTTTCTGATCTTCCCATTGTAGTTGCTAGCTCCTGATAATGAGAGCGTAGATTCGCTGCTATTGTAGCTAACATTGACTTCAATGAAATTTTTCTACATCTCTAGCAGGAACAAAAGTTCAGAGTGATTATCTAGGACTCCTTTTTTTCTTTCTTTCTTTTTTTCTGTGGATGGTGAAAAAGAAGGAAAAGTGGGTTGTACTTTGAGAATAGGGCAAAAACATCTGGCCATTCATACATCCAGAAGTGTTTATGCCATAGGCTTGGTTCTGGGATATGGGACTATATCCATAGCTATGCACATCAAGGACATTTTGGGACACAGCTGCAAGTTTTTCAGTTTTGTAATTAGTCCTGCCAGCTTCTAAAGTTGCTGTTTTCCCCTTCTTCTCTGGGGTAAAATTCATTATGAGCGAGAAGTCAGAGCAAAGAGTCAATTCTTCAAGTGTCTCATACATTCTTAAGCTTCAGAATTACCGAGAGCTCCTGCCCTAAATGAGGCTGATTTGTAACTTTATCTCTTTTTCTTTGTCTGTTCTTTGCCACAACTTTTCCAGTACAAATATTGAACTGAAGATCTTCTTCCTCCCTGCTGGTGTTCTCGTGAATTAAACTTCCAGATTTCCAACACGTTTATCCCTTTCACTCCTTTGATTGACTTGGACCTAACAGACTGTGGTTCTATAGATTTACATAAGGTGCTCCTAGTCATCAATAGTACAATTAGTATGGAGACCGAATTCTAAGAGATTTCGGTGCCTCTTTGCAGTAGTCATCTGCTGTGGGACTGAGGATGCTTCATTCTGCCACTGGTGCTATTGTGACTTCTCAGTACCCAGGACTGATTTGCTAGGATGTCACCTCCTGCACTGGATGGCCTTTTCCATCTCCATCCATTCCCTCTCCCCACGCACCTGTCCATGCAGAAAAGGGGGGGCTTGTCGGTGACTCAAAGCATGCTTTTTCTTTTTCAATCAAATACTGGCCATCAACATTTCTATCTGCTTTTAGCCTGACACCTCCATCTAGTTTTCTGAGAAAATCCTGTTTCTAGATATTTTTTATCCCACAAATATTCAGAGATACTGATATCATCGCTCTGCCCTCTTTCCTACCTATGTAGCTAGCATGCTGTTTCCTTTACTTAGAAAGTGGTACATCTGCATCAATTAAAATTCATAGCTGTGTTTCCTTTTTTTTTTTTTTTTGATTTGGAGTTTCACTCCGTCACCCAGGTTGAGGTGCAGTGACATGCTCACAGTCACCCCAGCATTCATCTGCTATGCTCAGGCAATCCTTCTTCCTCAGCCTTCCAGGTAGCTGGGAACTACAGGTGTATGCTACCACACCTGGCTGATTTTTTGATTTATTGTAGAGATGAGGTCTTGCCAAGTTTCCCAGGCTGTTCTTAAACCCATGGGCTCTGGCAATTCCCTCACCTTGGCCTCCCAAAGTGCTGGGATTACAGACTTGAGTCACTGTGCCTGGCCATAGATGTGCTTTCAAGAACATCTATAGTTCCATTCTTTTTAAAATCATAGCTTTATCTTTGAAATGTATCTGACTCACCTCCTTCCCTAACTTAAAATGTTGACACTGAGGGTAGTGGTGGTAGGAAGAACATTAACACATTTTTAATGCAACCACTCTTTCATAGAAGATGAGACCTAGTTACTGATAGCACTAGGATCTCAATCTGATAGATTGGAGTGGTATTACATGTTCTTCCCTCAGAGAAAAGTCCTGCAGTTTGTAAGCACCTGACTTTTGTCAACATATGGCACTCATCACATGTTGCTATTTATTGACCAATATTTATTTTGTTGGCTTATGTCCCCTATGAGATTGTAAGCTTCTCACAGGCAGAGGTTGTATCTCATTCCGTACTCTCTGTATTTCCTCAATTATTTAGCACAGCTGAACTGGGAAACAGCTGGTGCTCACTAAGTGTTTAACCAGGAAACAATGCATGAACAAATGAGTGAAAGCTCTTTTGCTAACAGTTATAAGGCAAGACAATTGAATTGGAAATAGTAATAGGTGGCTTGGAATGCCAGTTGTTCTGCACCATGTTACTTAAACAATTAGCTCATTAATAGTAATATGAGCCAAACCAATGTTTTATCATCACATAGACCAAAAAAATTGTTCATTAACTGGATTGTTCACTTTCTAGTTTGTGGCTGTGAGATCATATAGATAGAAATTCATAGTGTTTTGTCTTGCTCTCAAACAAAACAATGTTTAATTGGGTGATGTTGACCAAGTAAATTAAAATCTCCCTGGGTCTTCTCTCCATCTGCTAAAAAGTGTAGAGTCTGTCTCTCACTGTCTCACCAGGAAATTGTCGTGCCAACATTTTTATTAAGAGGATTCCTTGAAGAGAAATAAAAGATCGAGTAGCCTAGTTCTTATCTCCTCTGAGGAAGATTCTGTAAATAAATGGTTTTATTTTTATTCATTAATCCAACTTTATGTTAGAGTAATGGCAATTTGTTTGGCATGGAATCCCTCAGCATCATCCTTATTTTCACATCCCTATTCTTTGATTTATCAAGTAACTTGGTTATAAAAATTAAAAATAAGAAACAGTAAATATCCTGTGATTCCTTAGACTATAACATGCACACATGCATGTGTGGTGGGAAGGGGGGAGATAAAAGAGAGAATGAACAAAATATTCACTTTTAAATATCTTCAAGTTCTAGTTATTGAGTTTTTTTTTTTTTAGTCAGGAAAAAAATAAGAGAAAATCAATTATTGACTTAAACTAACATATAATTTATTCTTGTGAGTTTTCCAAAGGGAAAGTTCTAAGTTTGAGTTCTAAAAGGAATCAACATATGATGTAAACATCTTGCATATTCATATTTGCTATATGTTTATCATTTCTCTTCATGTTTTATATGAAGTCTTTTGAGACTTGGTCTTCTTAAGCCTTCTCTGTCTCTATTATCTCCCTATTACAAATCATCATGTACATTGCTACCATCATCTTCAAAAAGCACATCTTCAGTCAAAACTTTCTCAAGTATCCTCAGTCACTTACTACTGACTACAGCAGGGGTTGGCAAATTATGGCATGTGGACCAAATCCAACCTGCTGCCTGCTTTCATAAATACAATTTTTTGGAATATAGACATTTACTTATTGCCTAAAGCTGCTTTTGTCCTACAAAGGCCGAGTTGAGTAGTTTCCACAGAGACACTATGCCCCACAAAGCCTAAAATAGTCATTATCTTCTTCTTTATAGAAAAAAGTTAGCTGGCCTTTGGACTACAGGATAAAATAAAACTCTACGGCTTGGCATTTATTGCCTTTTATAAAAAATATTTAATATATAGTAGATGATCAATAAAGGCATGATATAGGTGAAAATTTACACAGGAAATATATCTGCACTATTAATTTCTAGCACGTAATCTTAGCTCTAGCAGTCATCTATCCTACTGGGACACAGTGTGCAGAAAAGAGTCATGGCACACACATAGCCCCTACAGTCAGGCATACATAGGTGCAAGTTCAAGCTCTGGCATTTAGTACCTGGCATTCCAAATAGTTTTCTGAATCCTGGTTTCTTCCTTTGTAAAATAACTGCATGAGGTTTTAAAAACAAATTAAAGTAACACATTTAAAGCACCTAGTATAGTACCAGAACTATAATAGTTCACACTCAGGAAGTGTTGCTATATAGTTTCTTGATTAGTCCATGCAGTGGGTTAGCCTGGAAGATACTAATCTACATGGGTTGTCATAACAAAATACCATAGACTAAGTGGTTTATATGACAGAAATTTATTTTCTCACAGTTCTGGAGGCTAGGAAGTCCAAGTTCAAGGTGCTCGTCAATTTCTGGTGAGAACTCTCATCATGACTTTCAAGACGTCTGCCTTGTTTCATTTGGAGGAAGAAGAAAGAAAGCGAGTCCTCTGGTATCTCTTCTTACAAGGACACTGATCCCATTACATCAGAGTTCTTCCCTTATGATCTCATTTGACCTTAATTCCCTCCTCTTAGACCCTATCCCCAAATACAATCACATGGGGGGAAGGATTAGAACTTCCACATATGAACTTTGAGGGGACACAATTCAGACAATAGCACATGACATACAAAGGATGGTGGTTGATTATTCATTTTGCACTTGGAAGATGGGCCATTGTGTCTCCCCCAGAGTGAGTTTCATCTGTAAGTTAGGAGGACATATGGCTTTCAAATTTCAAAACTATGCTATTATATTGGCACAGTGTGACAGTTTTGTATATTTTTAAGCTGTAAAATATGACTACAATTTTGCTAAAAACACATAAAACAGATTGCCAGGATATATATCCACAAATTCACTGTTATTGCTAGGTGGTGAAATAATGAGCACTTTAAAACTCTTTCCTTTTTTAAATTTCCTACTTATTTTACAATTAATATAAAATGTATACAAAAATAAGTACATGAATAAAAACATCAAAAACCAAACTTAAAATGCACAAAAAGTACACACGTTCTGACACTATTTGTAACTTTTAATGATTTGTTTTTTATTTAAGTAAAATTTATACAACAAAAAGTTAACCATTTTTTAAAGTGTACAGTTAGTGGCATTTAGTACATCCAAATGTGCAACAATCACTTCTATCTAGTACCTGTCCAAAACTTTTAAAACAACTGTATCGAGGTATGATTTACATATCATAAAATTTCTCCAGCTAAAACACACAATTCAGGATGTGAGGGCTACCTGGTTGCATCATCTGTCACCCCACTGACCACCAGGGATGCTTTGGCTCATCTGGCTGGTTGGGGACATGTCTCCTTCCTCCCTCGTGGTTCTATGTGTATGCTCCAAAACTGTGTGCTCAGTTGAAGAGGATAAGCTTTCCCAAAAAAGGGGGGCTATTCTTTGGTCAAGGGTGTATGAATAGTTGTGCTCTCCTGCTAAAAGCTCCAAACAAGCTCTCAAGGTCCATTTGTAGGCTAACATGGTATAGTCAAACTTCCAAGATTCCAGACATATCCAGATGAGGTGCTGCATGTGGCAACCTATCTTTTTTTTTTTTGAGTTGGAGTCTCACTCCATCGCCCAGACTGGAGTGCAGTGGATGCTCCCAGCCACCACAGCCTCGACTTGCTGGACTCCAGCGATCCTTCCGCCTCAGCCTTCCAAGTAGCTGGAACTACAGGCGCGCGCTACCACGCCCGGCTCATTTTTTTATTGTAGAGATGAGGTCTCACCAAGTTGCCTTGGCGAGCCCAGCTTCCTATCTTTAAAATAAACAAACAAACAACATGCACCATTCAAAAATTTCTGTAAATTTACAGTTAAGCAGCCATTACAACAATCCAATTTTAGAATACTTTACATTCCAACTAACATTCCTTTTGTCCATTTAGATTTAACTCCCATTCTCGCTTAAAGCCCCAGGAAACCACTAAGCAACCATCTGTCTTTTTAGATATGACTTTCTTGGCATTTTACGCATAGGGAATCACATTGTATATAATCTTGTGTTTTAGACTTCTTTTACTTGCTTGATATTTTTGAGGTTCATCCATGTTGCAATGTTTCTTTCTTGTTTATTGTTAAATACAAGTTCATCGTATGGATATACCGTTACTGAGTTGTATGGTAAACTTATGGGTTATGTTTTATAAAACTACTACATTGTTTTTCTTCATAAATAGTTTTTTTATTTATGCAGACACGGGACAAGAGCAACTACATTTTTGACTTCTATAAATTGTGTAGCATGGACAAGTTTCTAATGCCCCCTTCATTATCAAATTTCTCTAAAATGAGAATACAAATGAGAGTGGCAAGGGTTAATGGCATCATATGTGAAACACTTAGAGCAATGCTTAATATGCACGAACCCTAAGGAAATGTTAGCTGTTATTATGGTGTATGTTCAGATAATTGGGATTCCAAGTCAAATTTCTTGCATAGACATTATATAAAGCATTATTTATCATTTGCTGTCTATAATAGTTTTTTTTGTAGTTAAATAATAACTTTCAGACTGTTTCTAGATGTTTAGGGTTAATAATTCTGAAATTGCTATACATGCATACTGGAATTAAACAACTACATAAATGGGTGGTATGCACTGGGAACCAGATTTTTTTATTATTGGAGTAAGAATTACAGATAAGTGAAGGGAGAGGGTTAGAATGGCCCATGTGATTGGTAATGGATTACGTGCATCTGTGTGAACTCATCTTTAGTCAATACAGAGCTACATAGTTACATATAGAAATACTTACAGCTATGTGGATAAAAATGGTTAATATACACACATTTTTTTGTTGTTGTTCTGTTTGTGGAGAGAACCCAGAAACAATGACACGTCTAGCACTCAGATAGTAGTTTCTAATGGTATTCTCCAAGAAAAGGATCCAGGGCTGCTTGGTTGACTAGCTGTAGCAGAAAATATACAAGATCAGTCTGGAGAATCTAGTAATGCCAGAAAGTAAGGAAGTGCTAAAAAGGAAAAGGAAAGCCCACAGTGACAAGGGTATGCAAATAAGACATAGGAGTCCATTGATAGCACTCTCATTGTCTAAACTGGAGCAATTTGAGTACTAACATAAGTAAAGCAGTATTGAAGTTTTACCCAATGTATAGAATAAGAATCTATAAGTCCATACTGAAACAATTTTTTAGAAAGTAAATGACAAATAATTTGGAGTAAAAGAAAAATATGACAAAGTCCAGGGTAAGATTAGTACAGAAATTCCATAATATTCTCTAGTGTTTCTCTAGATGGACTGAATATTTTTTTCTGAGTGTCCTAGCAGATAAAGCAGAAAACACACACACACACACACACACACACACACACACACACACACACACACACAAAACAAAAACAAATTACTTGTTCCGGAGTCAAGAGAAGGTCAGCTCATCTTGAAAATGAGATTCAGGAGACATTTCTTTCTTTCGTTTTCACGGCAGGGGTAGGGATAAATGTAGTTGACTCTATACGTAGCAACATCCTTACAATAAATGTAAGTTTTAATAACAGCTTTCACTAGAGATGAATAAGAAATTTAATTAATTCCTTATGACACATGTACAAGATAGTGTTTATAGATACTATATAATCTGTATTTACATAAAACCTAAAATTATTACTTGCTTCTGAAAGAAGAAATTTCTGCAATCACAATTCTTGAAATCATAAGTGACAGAAACTGGTGAAAATTAAAATGTTCAAACATGATTTCAAATTTTATTTATTTTTAAAATCCTGACTTTTTCATGACAATTTAAAAATTGGCTTCTTAAAAATACAGATTTCTGAGTTCAATTGTGGGTTTTTCACGGATGCATTTAAGGAGTGGCTGAGACCCTGGATAGATACTGGTATTCATCTCACATTTTAGTACGATTGCATTGTATTCTGGTCCAACCTCTGTCTGCCATCTCCAGTTGTTCACACAGGTTCATCTATAAGCAAAAGGGTTCTAGATTTATTTAGAATAGGTTGTCTATGGATTGAAAGATGGGTGTTTTCATCAATTCGCAATATTACTTTCTTTGATTGGTGTGACTTTCTACTCTTCTGGAACTGCAGAGCAAAGCTATGGGATGGCACTGGAAGTGGTCAATTGGTGCCCTACAGTGCTCACTTCCACCGAAGAGCTTAGAGCACCCGTGGGGCGGCTTACACAACAGCAGATCTAAATAGAAAACCAATCTGTATTCACTTCCATTGAGGATTAAAACTGGGAGGGTTAATTTGTTCAAGAGGGAAAGAAGTACTTCAGACTTCCTCTCTAGGCTCTGTGGGCCCTTATCACTTAACTCATCATGGGGCCTCCCACAGAAGGTGACCTGGAATTGTTTGGGAACTAGGCTAAGCATACAAATGCTGGTGATGGTGTCCTGTGTAACTGTTTTCATCCATTGTCACATTTAAATTGCATTATGTTTTAATGGTCATTTGAGTGCTGTTCCTGTAAACAGAGCTCCTGCTTAATTTGTAACACTTAAATTATTTGTAACACTTTATCCAAAATGGGAGGCTATATCTAAGGAACTGATTGGCAAGTTTACTGAGGCTCCTTTTCCTTGTGTTAAAAGACCAAGACCTATACACTCTTCACTATGTAATTTAGTAGTCTATGATTTTAATGATTGTCTTAGAGACAATCATTTTGTCAGGTATCAAATAAATTCTAGTAAAACTGACATTACCCTCTTGGTGTTTTCAGATAGCTTCAGCAATTCCCCTTTCAAAGCTTTAGCAGATACTTTAGTTGAGAAATAAATTTTCAAAGTTCGTCCTTCCTTTCATCAGACTTCTGTTATTTAGTGTCTTATTTCCATGGGAATACATTTCTTCTAATATAATTGTGCCTTACAGAGTGCATTATCACTTGGGGACATCTTTTCTCATTTATGACCTAGGAATCTTAAGAGAACAAGATAAAATACCAGATTAATCTGTACAGTACTTACATAAAACCTAAATAGTCATATTTATATTTTAATATTTATATTTAAGGCAGACCCCTTTTAAATTTGTACTGATGAATGATAGTAAACATTTTTATATGCTAAAATGGTAAAAAGGAATTGGGGCATTAGACTGCTACTGTTTAGGTATAAACTAGGCAAATAGAAATGCAAATATAGAAGGGGTTCATTTAAGTAATTAGAGTGGAAGAAAAATGATAATAGCATAACTTCGAAAAGTTAACTGGGGGCTGTGCTCGGTGGCTCAGCCTATAATCCCAGAACTTTGGGAAGCCAAGGTGAGTGAATTGCCTGAACCCGAGAGTTTGAGACCAGCCCGGGCAACTTGGAGAGACCTCGTCTCTGCAATTAAAAAAAAAAGATCAGCTGGGCATGGTAGCACATGCCTGTACTTCTGGCTACTTGAAAGGCTGAGGTGGAAGGATCACCTGAGCCCACCATGTCGAGGTTGCAGTGATCGCGAGTGTGACTGAGTGAGACTCTGACTCAAAAAAAAAAGTTAACTGGGAAAGAAGGAAGTCTCTTGAAGAGACTTAATTTTACTTAAATTGTTATCAGATTCCAGATTCTATTCTCTCTGGCCACTTTTAGAATGTTTGACTCAGTTATCCTTATTCTTGTATCTTCTCTCTCTTCCTCTCTGCTGGCTCCTTCTCCCATAAACACTCTCAAGTCACTTGGATTCAAGAAACACATTCCTTTGAACCTTTTCCCTTCTTACCGTTGCTGCAAACTCTCCTATTTGCCTGTAAACATGGTGCAATCTTGTCTACCATTCATGTTTCAATCCTTGGCAAGGTGTCATGTGCAACTTTTTGAATCATTGTTTATCATCTTCATATTGTCAAATCTCTTCCAATTGTCCTTTGGACTCTGTTCTGTGTAGATACTCCAGCAGCTTCCCCCAAGAGACGTCTCCTCTCTCTTGGCTTCCTGGACAACACTGTATTTTTCTCTTACTGAACTTTTTCACTGTTAGTGCTTTTGATCTCTTTCTTTGATGACTTTTCTATTGCTTGACTCTAAGGCGTTGGTTTGCTTTCTCTAGCCTTCTCAACTTGTGCTCCTGCTGTGTGATCTCATCCATTACCAGGGCTGCAGCTCCCATTAACAAGCTGATAAACCTGAAATCTAAATTGATCAGACAAAGGAAAGTTGGACTACTTTAAGAAGAAAAAGTAGGTATTCTGGGCAGGAAATGTGGAAGGATAATTTTAGATAGATTATGAAAAATGCCTTTAATACTTTTGATTACAAAGTAGATTTAAAGGCTCTATCTATTACAGGAAAAACATTCCTCTAGGCCACTGAATTCAGAGGATGTAGGTGATAGCAGAATTAGTACTTAAGTTAAGATCAAAGAGGCATAGTATGCGAGGCTCAAAGATGCTCTCTCCTGAATTGTTTACAGGTGGCTTGTACTAGAACCAGAAAATGCCATATTATGGAATCTCCTTGCTATGAATACAAAGTGCAGAGCTTGTGGGGTGGGGGAGGAACTAGCAAATACTAGCAAACATCAGAATTTATGATTCAGTCAAAAATGATGTCACTACCACATCTCCACCTGGCAAGATGAGATGAGGAGGAAGATATAAAGGCAAGAAGGTCCAGAACATCATTGCTGATGCCCTGGGAGGATTAAGCTCCCAGGATGCTGAAGGCAAACCCTGAAAGAATTGCTTGCATCAAGAGTGAATTTTATGCGGTAGCTGCAGCAAGTCTGGTGTGTAATTAAGGAGATAACTAGCGCTGTATTAAAAAGACCATGTAGGCCAGGCTCAGTGACTCAGCCTGTTATCCTAGCACTTTGGGAGGCTGAGGCAAGTGGACTGCCTGAGCCCGTGGGTTGATGACCAGTCTGGGCAACTTGGCGAGAACTTGTCTCTACAATAGATAAAAAAATTAGCCAGGTATGATAGTATGCACCTGTAGTTCTGGCTGCTTGGAAGGCTGAGGTGAAAGAATCACTAGAGTCCAGCAGGTTGACACTGGGTTGACCGTGAGTATACCACTGCACTCCAGCCTGAGTGATGGAGTGAGACTCCAATTCAAAAGAAAAAAAAAAAGACCATATAGTTTTAACCTTCATATTTCAGATATAAAGGAAAAGGAGAAGTTAATTGATTAAGTAAGTTGCCCAAAGTCGAGGGTTTCCTAACAGATTTAGTATTAGAATTCAGACCACCATGCCTTGTAGGTTATCATACCAGACAGCCTATAAGAAAATGAGGAAGGATTAGGGAAATTTAAGAAAGTTCTTTCTGTTTGATGAGCACTTTAACAATGCTTTGCTTCAGCCAAGTAAACATCAACATTTATTAAGCAAAGCACCATAATTCACAGGGAAAACTGGAAGTTTTCAAGGGTGGCTGACAAACGTTTCATTGTTCCTTCTACTGTTTTGCTCCCTGGAGCCTGTTCAGTATTGTTGACTGAGGGGACAATTCACTCCTTTCAAAGTTCTCTAAATTTAGAGTTGAGCTGCTTAGAGGACCATTCATCACACATAAATGAACAGCCTGATTGTTATTTTCAAAACACTGAAAATCTTGGATAAGAACCGGAACACAGGATTTCTTTGAAGAACGTCATGTCTTTGCTGAGTGGGCTTCACCAGTTTAAGAGGTTACTTGGCCTCTGCTTTAGATAACACATAGCTTATTTCCATTTGACAAATCAAACAGGTTTTTTTTTTCCAGAGAGATTTTTATTTTTCAGACTTTCTCATTTAGTTTGATGATTAGTGACTTAGAAATATTTTAAAATATTGAAAACGACCAACTTCAATTAAAAATATCATATAGATGAGAGGTATGTTTTGAATGAGATTTTGTAATAAGGGAAGTCAGTCTTTGAATTTGAAAAGCTTACTTCACACACAGTCCACGAATAAGTTGACTGCCATCTGGCTGCGCCGTCCTCTCAGCACAAGACGGCGCCATACAAAGTGTCGAACAATGACTGGAGCTTAAAGGGAATAGGCCATGTCGATTGGGTTTTGCTAGCTGATGTCTTTCGTTTCATTTTATTATGCTACCTGACACTACTATAATTAAAATATGCGAGGTACAAAAGAATAGCCAACAGAACTGCAAAATTTCTGGGAATGTTACATGGCTTTGTAGGCATGAACGTGTTAGTTTAAATTAGTTTAATCAGACTACTTTCCTTCTAAACTCAGTAGACCCTTGATAATATGAATTTGTTTGGAGAGAAGAAATCAAATAATTTGAAGACATATAACACCTGGGTTGTTGTGGATTTGGCCTGGATGGGCCACTTGGTGGTACAGGAAGATTACTAAAGATAGATTTGATCCATCTCAAGATTTTTTAAAATAAAAATGTCTTTGTCCTCTTTGTATGCATGCACGCGCGCGCACACACACGTTTAAGGTAACAGGAAACAGAACTCAGGAAATGGCCAATAGCACCATAGGATTAGCTATATGTGACTTAAACAGCTCTATGACTTGTCTAGAACATCTTTCTCAATTTCAGATTATATAGACAAAAGATCATGAACCAATGTAACATGATTGGATTACAAATTTTAGAAACTCTGGACAGTACAAATAAAAGGATGTTATCAGATTCCAGGTCTGGGTGTTTTAAATGATAAAAATTGTTTTTAGAATTTAACACCCAAAGAGAGTTTCTCTCTCTCAAAGAACCAGAAAGTTTCCTTTAATTAGGTAATAGAATTTTGTAAGTCTTTTGTTCAGCCTTCAGCAAATTCAAATTCGAGGTTAAATCACAGTAATAAACCTGACCCTTTTGTTGGCTTATAAGTCACTCACACCTTTTTATTGCTTTTATTTTCAATTTCTATTTAAGCAACTTAATTATAAACTTTCTTAAATCTTTAAAAAAGAAAGTTTAGTAACTAAGGGAAGAAGAGAGAAGAAAAAGTGTTTTTATGAATTGTGTGCTAGATGTTATACGTGCATTATCTCAGTTCTTTCTTCCAACAGCCTTATGACATAGGCCTTATGATTCCATTTTTATAAACAATGAAACTGGGTTCAGAAAACTTTAAGGAGACAGGCTTGACATTCAGATGTCTCTGTATCTGACCAGTTTATTACTGAATGAATGATATTCTGATAGATTATAATCAGGACACAGCTTTATTTTTCCTCTGCATTTGCATTAGGAAAAACTCCCTTGCGTCTCCCCATCTGTTGAGGAGATCACACAACTTTTGAATTGCCCTTATCTTCATGACCCTCTTGTTTTTAGCTTATATCGAGTTTCATCTTTCCTAAAGCAAATCTGCAAAGACCTACTCAACTCAAAGTTTTTCCCTGCCCCAGCTGAGGCATGAGCTGAGCACCAGAGATCTGGAGAACTCAAACCAGAGAACTCCACTTTTTGCTCTATTTTTCTAGGTTTTTCCACACTCCCTCTGTACTTGCTCGGCAGTTGGCTACTTTGGAGTCAGAAGAGGTTGGAGGGTTGGAGAGGGATGGGGGTGGGAGGAGGAAGCAATGTTTTTCTTGCAGTAGACTCTAGCGATTCATTTGCCAGGTTCCCCCTTTAATGGCGAGCTTCCAGATGCTGGTTGACACAGGAGATTCACTTTCTGGCTGACTTCCTTCAACTTCCCTTCCTCCACCGTGAGACACTGTTCAGTTTCTCCCTGTGGGATGCCCTTGGCAGCGGTCCATCAGTATGTTTTTACTCCACCTTCTGAGGAATCCACTTGACATAAGGGAGTTCAGACATCCTTGCTCTGCCATATTATGTGAGTACAGTTTGATCCCTCCTGGTGTGCTCTCTCTGTGTCTTGCTGTTTCAGTCAGGTTAGCCATCCTCACACCTTTTGCATTCTCCAGATGAGCGACAGAGACCAGTCCCCATGTTTTATGTGCACTGAGAACACATGTCAGGAGCTCTCCCAAATAACTAAGGTGGGGAGTGAGATGCTGGTGTCCCCTTTTAGGCATTCCTAGTATTTGTCAATTCTCTTGGCAGCCTTCTCACTTATCTTGAGGTGGGTACCATACCTCAGCAAGGCAGGCTATTCCACATTTCAATTAACCTCTTTGATGAACCAGTTTTCTTTCAAATAGCTAGATTGTAGGGGTCAGTTGCTGGACTAATTTTGCTGCCTTAAGCTTGGCTCACACAGATGTGTCTAACACTTCTCTTTAAAATGTAGGAAGTGCCTCTTATTTAGTTTCCTTAGTCTTGGGATTTCAGCTGAAATTCAGAAACAACAGAACAAGCCCCATTTTACACTCAATTATATTGTTTCTGGATTTCATAGTCTGTCTGTCTGTTTCTCTTTCCTTCCTTCCTTCCTTCCTTCCTTCCTTCCTTCCTTCCTTCCTTCCTTCCTTCCTTCCTTCCTTCCTTCCTTCCTTCCTTCTTTCTTTCTTTCTTTCTTTCTTTCTTTCTTTCTTTCTTTCTTTCTTTCTTTCTTTCTTTCTTTCTTTCTTTCTTTCTTTCTTTCTGTTGGAGTCTCACTCTCTCACCCAGGCTGGAGTGCAGTGGCATGGTCAGTCACTGCAGCCTTGACCCACTGGGTTCAGGTGATTCTTCCACCTCAGCATTCCAAAGAGCTGGAACTACAGGTGCACTATCATACCCTGCTTATTTTTTGATTTATTGTAGAGACAAGGTCTCATCAAGTTGCCCAGACTGGTCTCGAATCCCTGAGCTCAGGAAATCCACGCGCCTCGGCCTCCCAAAGTGCTGGGATTACAGGCTTGAGTCACTGTGCCGGCCTATTCTTTTCATTTTTAACATGCTGCTTCCAAGCATTCACCTTAAGTGAATCTATTCAGTCTTCACACATACTTCCTTAATTTAGAAGTTCATTGCAAGAATAAATGTATGTTAATATATAAAGTGAACATACCTTATATTGTAAAATTCTTCTACATCTGTTGTCTTTTAAAAATGTGTTTCTGCTACAAATATGATACCAATCTGCAGCTATAGGTTGTCAAAATGTTAGTATCTGCCAAACTAAATAATATTTATATGGAAATATTTTCAAACAAGCATTAAAACTTGACTTTCCATGGCCACTAGTTGGCCAGTCAAAAGCATCCTATAAATAACCACTAATTAGAAAGAGGTGTGGATTTTATTTTTGGTTAGTGCTACATAGCTGTGTGAACTTGGCCAAATATGTTAACCTCTCTTCTATTCAAAGTTTCCATGATTAAAGACTCTTACTAAGAAATCTTTATAGTTACAAAGGTTAACCATGCACATAGACCTTAGATGAACCATTTGAATGAAGCACTGGAATCCTCCTAAATAAAGCCAGAGCCATTGAAGCTGTTGACTAGAAATAACCCCTGACTGATAATATGTCTAGACAAGCCATTATCCAGGATGACTTGCTTTGATTTCAGGAAAGTGCTAATCTAAGCAGTTAGTTTTTCAGAGTTTCCAGAGGCTAAAGAGGATGCATACCAACGAAACAAGCATACTTGCTGAACATTTTGTTAAATGGCCAATGTAAGGTGTATGTATGTATGTGTATTCACAAATTAATTAATACATAATATTCTGAAAAAATTCACAAGTAATAAAATGAAATTTATAAATAATAGGTCTCATAATATAGGTGAATATCCATTGGTTTCAGGATAAAAGTCAAATGTCACGGCATGATACACTAGGGCCTCTATGACTTAACTTCTGATCATCTCTTCAGACTTGTCTCTTACCTTGCCCTGACTCAAACTCTACCTTTGGTAATACTAAGCTACTTGTTCTTGCTAAAAAACATCAGGATGTTTTAAGCCTTTGTAGCTTCCCATAAGCTGCCTCTTGTCTATTGTTCTAGTTGTCTACTGCTGAGTAATAAATCATACTAACACTTAACTGGTAGCCCTGGGAGGTGAATGAACTTAGCTAGTTGCTCTCTGCTCAGTTGGGTCAGTCATGGGGGTGCAGTCAGGTGATGACTGGAACTGGAATTGTATGGGGCTTGCTAACTCACAAGTCTTGTGCCTGCACTTGAAAGATGCAGATAGTTGAGATCTAGAACTGCTAGATCTCTTTAGATATCACTCTCTGGGTGGCCTCTTGACATGGTCTCTCTAGCATGGCAGCTTCAGCAGAGTTCAACTTCTTAACTGATGGCTCAGGGCTTTAGAATGCTTATCTCGATAGAACAAGAGAGTCGGATGGAAGCGCTATCATTTTTCATGGCTAGACTCAAAAGGCACACAGGGTCACTTCTGCTTTTTCTATTCACTGGGGGCGAATCGCTAGGGACAGTTTGTGTTCAAGAGAAGGGAGACTCGATTCAACCTTTTGGTGGGTGGGATGTCAAAGAATATATGGACATGCTTTCAGACCACCACATGCACATAGCAACTGCCTGTTATTATGAGACTCAGTTCGATAGTCATCTCTACCCTGAAGCCTTTGGATCGTGATCATGCTCCAACTTACCCTTTCCCTCTCAAGTCAACCATTTGCCTCATTGTACTTCTATTCCTTTGTACCTGATTCTATTACAGCTAAAATATCTTTTCTTGTATCTATATTAGTTACGTTTATCTGGCATATTGTAGTACAAATTTATTAAGATGGGAAATGTTTCTATATTATTTTGTTTAGCTGTATTCTTTAACCCAGTGTCAGAAATAAAAAAGTTTGTTACTTGAATAGCTGATGAATTGAACATTGAATAATAAATATGAGAGATACAGGAAGCTTATACATACCAGAAAATGGATTTATTACAAAATAAAAATGATGCTAAAGCATTTCTTCCAATGTTAAGAATATTTGGCTTTGAGCATAATGAAAAATTGCAGTTTGCTTACTGCTTTGTGTATATTGAACAACAAGTGACTGGAGATTCTAAACTTACTTTTATCTTGCTAAAATTATGGTTATTGAAAGCAAAGTATCAAGTTCTTAGATTAAGAACTCATGTCCTTAGTTTTAAAGCACTGAAAAAAAATAGAGAATAATGTAAAATATGCTCATCTTCTTTCTCTCAGAACTTGAGTGTACATTCATCTTGCAACTTCTCCAGTGCTGATTATGAAAGCCATCAAATGTCCATAAAAGCCCAATACAGTAATGGAAGAAGGAACTTTTCCAAGATGAATTTAAGAAGTGATGGATCTGCAAAATGTAACGGTCAACTTCCTGGCAATTGTGTAATGAATGATAAGCAGAAATTAAGCAATGGACTTCTATTTGCTTCAGATTTATATGTTTGCCTTTTGGGTACATGCTGGCCATTGAAATTGACAGCATTAATCTTTGGCATCTTTATTTCATATCATATATAAAAACTAGCTTAAAAAGATGTTGCAACTCTCACCCAAATTAGCGAAAGTGAGGTTATTTATATTTAATTTCCCCAAGAGCCAGACATCTTACTTCCTATGCATTTCTATATCAATATTAGCACTTTGGATGTTAAGAAATTTTAAAAGTTGAATAGTTTACTGGCATATTTTGGCAACTCAAGATCTCTGCCACCCGCTATTGCAATTGCATGGGGAGTGGGTAATTATTCTTTAATAGTAGAAGAATAGTAGGGGTCACATTTGGCTCGGAGTCATGGGTAGCGTTTTCATTAAATATCACCCAATAATCATTACTCACTGCACACTTTAGTAAGACAGTTGATGAGGAAGGGCGACAGAAGCAGAGACATTGCAATCAACAGGCAGAGCACGCACAAGCTCAAGAGTGTAATTTGGTTCAACTAGTACTTGGAGACACTTACTGTCACATTATGCCACCCTACAACTAAAAAGAGTTTAGGGGCTAAAAACTATTGTTTAGGGAAAATGTGTGGTTATCTGATGGTACACACTTCAAATTCTGTTCAAATAAAAGCTAAAACAAGTAAGAGATTCCACCATTCCTTTGTGCCTTAAATAAAATTTAGGACATCGAATCCCACAGTTTCATAATGTTTCCTCAGGCAATTCATGCAATAATGTTCTCTACACAAGTTAGAGATACTGCTCCATCATTATACAGAAAACTTTAACATGAGAGGAAGTGAGGCAGGGCTCTTTCACTAATTTCTCTGTATATTTATAGTACGAAGAAAACTTTTACACTTGATTTACACCATTATGACTCTAATTTATTTATTTTTTGGCTTTTCTAGTTCCAAAATAACCATAGCTACGATCACTCAGATTCATTTTCAGATATTTTATCCTAAATCCTTTGTTTCATTATTTCTGGTGTTTGTAAAGTGAAAAACAAAACCCGAAATCTCAGCAACCTAATTATATGTAGTGATTGGTGTCAACACACATGGATGACTTGAGAAGATTTATCCCTGTTACAGTCTTTACAACACTTATCTTTTTAAGCTTTCCTAAAGTCAAAATTACATTTGGATAAAATAGTGAGCATGCATGGCAAGTGTGTCTCTCAGACAAGTTTCTAAGACTCTGATTCCAGGCAAAGTACTAACTTGAATTTTAGCTGATACATATAGTTTTTGGGATGGGGGTGTTCTACATATTGTCAGAGGATCAGGTCAAAGATGTTAAACTGAGTTTTGATATTGAGTTTGTGGTGCTTATCATGCATGACGATGAAACCCATTAACAGGAATATGAACACACATATCTGAATATCAGAGGTATTTGAGTGGCAATTATAGATTTTGTGGCCATCAGTACATATGGGTACTTGAAATGGTGATTATATTTCTTGTAGGAAACTAACATTTTAAGAGTAGGCAGAGCCGGGCTCGGTGGCTCAGCGGCTCAGCCTGTAATCCTGCGCCTTTGGGAGGCTGAGGTGAGTGGATTGCCTGAGCCCGCGCGTTCGAGACCCGCCTGGGCAGGCGAGACCTCATCTCTACAATAAATTTAAAAAATTAGCCAGGCGTGGTAGCGTGTGCCTGTAGTTCCATCTACTTGGAAAGCTGAGGCAGAAGGATCGCTGAGCCCAGCAGGTTGAGGCTGCAGTGGCCGGGAGTGGCCACTGCACTCCAGTCTGGGCGACAGTGAGATTCCAACTCAAAAAAAAAAAAAGAGTAGGCAGAAGAAGAACCTACACAGAAAACAGGAAATATATCCAGAAACATTTCAGGGAATCAAATAAGTGCAGAGTCATGACAACTTGAAAGAATAGGGAGTTGTTTCAAGAAAGAAGAATTGAGAGAGGAATGTTACACTGGAAGTTTCCTTTGGATTTTATTATTAGAAAGTAATTTGTGGCTTTGATTAGAGGCATTTTGGTTGGGTGCTGGGATTGGGGGAGGGCAGATTATAGTAGATGAGAATTGAATGAAGCTAACAAAGTAAGACTGAGTATGTTCTTTCTAAATGCTTGACTAGAAAGGGAGAATAGAATTAGAAAGTACGTATTCAAGTATATTGGAGTGGGAAGTTTTAAGATACAAGACACTTGAATCTGCATTGGAGCTTATAAGTAGCTAGAGAGAGTTCTACAATTTAGGAGAGAATCAGGAGAGCAAATTTCTGGGACATTGATGAGAACTGAATAAAGTATCAGGGCAGAGGTCTGGCCTTGAAAAAGAGGAGGAATACCTTATTCTCCAAGGCTAACTGAGATGAAATAAGGGTACTGCACATGTATGTAGGTATGTCCAGGTCACTCTTTACTTCTGAATCCTTATCCACAAACTTACCCACATCCACGTAGGTAAGACTCTGTTCTTTCAAGAAGCTAGGAGGGAAAGTTGATTGATGACAAAGCATCAAAAGTGACTCTTGAATCTTAACTAGCAAAGATTTAAGGCTGGTTGATCCATGTTAGTGAGAGCAATACCGAAATGTACCACAGTGCCTCATGTTTACTAAAACATTGTTATAAAAACACCCATTGTCTTGGTTACTAGAAAGAAGTAATGAGAGAAGACTTGCTGTAAAAAAGAAAAAAAAGTCATTAGACAGAGTCTGGAGAGATGGTTTCTGATTGATTACACTTGCTATATTTCTGGTTGGCATGTTAGACAAGCCAATTTAACAGGTTTCTCATCTGAAGAGGAAAAAATTGAACCAAATGACCTCCAAACATCCTTTCCAATATAAACCTAGATTTAACTGTTTTTTATTTTCTAGTGGTATAAAGACCACTCCAAAGTGTACAGAAATACCTCAGCCATGCTATGTCATTTGTACACCTGTGCCAAACTATGGACATCTGGCAGCAGGAGACTTAAACTGTAGCTTCGGGTTTGGAATAGAGTTTTTTATTTATTTATAAAAAATATTTATGGCATTCCTATTTTGAGTCAAGCACTGTACTAGGTGTTGTGTGAATAAAAAGATGTGTTAAATGAGTTCGGGTCCTCAAGGGAGCTAACAAACTACTGAAAAAGTGGGATATATATCTTTCAAATGTTGAAACTATAAAACCAAAGACATGAAGAGACAATAAACATTCTAGGTCTGAGCATAACAATATAGATAGTCTTTGTTCCCAGGCTGTTTGTTAATTGCCAGAGACATTTGCCGTTAATTGGCCAGGACATTTTCCAGTTCAGTTCAAGTGATGTGCTACTAGTTCCCACTTGTCTACTAAATCTGTTTCCACCATAGCCTGGAGACATTCTAAAAGTACTGTAGAAGACTACAGAAATGTTACTTCCCTGCAGAGGGAAATGGTTTGGGCAAGAACCATGAGCAGTTTAATGTCATTCAGCTTATGCTGTGTGTTATCCTTGAGCTAACTAAACTCTGCCGTCAGAAACAGGGTTACTGCTTGGGGCTAGGAACTGGGGGTTTTGGGGGTAATATTTTATTAAACTTGGCATTAACTCCTCCTCAGCATATCTAAAGCCAAGTGAACTTGAACACCCTCCCTCCTTCCCCCCTCCCCTCTCCCTCCCTCCATCTCTTCTTCCTCCTGTTCTTTCCTGTATCTCTTTCTTCATTTTTTCGTCTAGTTTATAGAGTTTTAATCTCAGTTTGACTGGGTCCTTTAATCATCATAAGGATGCAAAGATAAAAAGTATGGTTTCTTTTTTCAGAGAGCTTAAAGTCATATAGAGAATATACAAATTAACAGTAATAATGCACTTTGATAACTGTTGGGGGGTGTTATGCAATACAGAAGGAGGAGTGATCCATCTAAAGAGGGGGAAGATAAGAGAGTGGTCAGGGAAGACATTTTGTATTGGGTCTTGAATCATAACCGTGTGTGTGTGCGCGCGTGCACACATTTGCTTTCTGGGGAGAAGTTACTGTATGTGCAGAAGTCCTGAGGTTTTAAAAAGGGCATATATGGAAGAATCTGATGAAGGTCTGAGCATTCCATCTCTGAGACAAATGGTAGAAGAGACAGCAAGCCTCAATTCTATTTCTGCCACTCACTGTCAAACTAGAATATATCCTGACTTTTTGCTTATCTTATCACATGATCTCTCCTCTTCAAATGACAATTTCATCAAGGAACAATTCATCCACATATGCATTAATAGGCCCCAGGACCTTGTCTTAATCTTAATCTTGTTTTAACCGCTGAAAGGAAAAAGAAAACAAACATTTGTCTTTTACAAAGGCGTTTTCATCCATTTATATTAGTCAAGCTGCTGACTATAGCAGGATAGGGTCATTAGGGGACATACCAGTGACTCAGAAGCCCTGTAGTATACAAAGAAGAGTGCAAGGTATGAGACTGGGAACACAGATGGCGTCAGATCTTGAGGTGCTCAGTGTGCCATTCTAAAAAGAATGGACCTCACCCTGCAAGTGATGGGAGCCACTGAAGACCTTCAAGGAGAGGTACAATCATATCTATATTTTATAATGGACGTGATTCATGATATATTTCATAATGTATAGTAAAGAATGTGGTCTTGCCCAGGTCTTGCCCTCAGCTTCTAGGAGATATTCTATGTCAAAGCTGATAAGAGTATCTTTGTTAGCTAGGCGCTGTGGTTCAGCCTGTCATCTCAGCCCTTTGGGAGACCTAGGCAAGTGGATTACCTGAGTCTGTGGGTTTGAGACCACTACGGGCAACTTGGCAAGACCTCATCTCTACAATTAAAAAAAAAAATTAGCCAGGCTCAGTAGCCCACGCCTGTAGTTCCAGCTACTTGGAAGGCTGAGGCGGAAGGATCTCCAGAGCCCAGCAGGTCGACGCTGGAGTGGCTGTGAGCATGCCAGTGCACACCTGCCTGGGTGACTGAGTGAGACTCCGACTAAAAAAAAAAAAAAAAAAAGTAACTTTGTTCAAAGTGGAGACTGGTCCACTAGATCTTAGGGTGGGGCCAGTCACATTCAATAGCCTTAGGATGAGGAGTGGTTTTGAAAGTAAGACCAACCATGTGATTTGTGGTGGGATTTTTGGGTCACACAGTGTCAATCTGGAGGCTAGGATCCACCAAATGGGCAACCAGTCATTACATGACCTATGTAATGGCACTCTAGTAAACCTTTTGAATGCTAAGTCCTAGAAAGGTTTTCCTGGTTGGCAGCGCTCCAGGCCTATTGCCACACGCTGCGTTCTGACTTCCTGGGAAGAGGACAATGGAAGGTCACATTTGGTACTCACCTAGACTCTGCCCATGCCTCTCTTCTTTTGACTGATTTTCATCTGTATCCTTTCCCCGTAATAAATCATAACTGTAATAGGTTTCAGAGAGTTTTATGAGTCCTTTTAGCAAATTATTGAAACTGAATGTGATTTTGGGAATGCTGCCCATTTTAACCTCTACAACCCACCCTACAGTTGGTGTCAAAACTGAGTGCAATCTTGGGGACTGTCCTCATTTTATATTTGGCTAAAACTTCATGCCCATCGTAATTAAAAGTACAGACTTTGAAGTCAGAAAGACCTAGATATAAATCCTAGCTGGTTACTTTGCAATCTGTTGTACCTCTCAAAAGCTTTACTTTTTTTTTTTTTAATCAGTACCAGATGTCTTTGGTGCTCTGTGTCACCTCTCCTTGGTTTACATTGGATTTACCTGCTGCTGTGGTGAATAAGTTCAAGTGAGCCTAGACTCACCTTTCTCAGGCAGTATTCCATTTCAAGTGTGTGTTGTGTATCTTTTCACTTTCTGTCCCTGGGCTTTGGGAGCCTTTCAACCACTGCAAAATGGCCCAGGGGAAATCCTTCAACCATGGGGACAGCAGCTGTAGATAAATGTCTCAAACACCTAGGTTTCAAATGGGCAGTTCTTGGGGTCATTCTGTTGATTTCTCTGATCTTCCAACTTCTGTTGCCTGTAGCAGCAACCATGATATTGATATTGGCTTTTCTTCCCCATTCCCTCACTTCTGCTTTTGACCTAAGACCATGTGTCATTCTCTGTTTGGGAACTGAAACTACGACACTATCACACTCAGTACTTTTCAGTACATTAAGACTGATATTAGAAAATAACATAAATTAAGGCAATATTTATATAAATGGTGAGAAGGGGATTCATTGAGATTTGGGGGATTGAGCTGACTTTTTTTACTTTTAGGTTTCAATATTATTTTAATTAATATAATAATTGTGCATATTTATGGGGTAAATTGTGATTTTTAAAAAAATTAATTGTATTTTATTTTAATTTATTTTTTTTGTTGGTTTTTTTTTTGAGTTGGAGTCTCACTCTGTCACCCAGACTGGAGTGCAGTGGCCGCTCCCGGCCACCGCAGCCTCAACCTGCTGGGCTCCGGCGATACTTCCGCCTCAGCCTTCCAAGTAGCTGGAATTACAGGCATAATTTTTTGATTTATTGTAGAGATGAGGTCTCGCCAAGTTGCCCAGGCGGGTCTCAAACCCGTGGGCTCAGGCAATCCACTCACCTCAGCCTCCCAAAGCACGGGATTACAGGCTGAGCCACCGAACCCAGCTTTATTTTAATTTAAAGGGGTACATGTGAAGGTTTATTACATAGGTATACTGCATGATAGCCAATGGGCACACTCCCCATCCTCTCCATGGTGAGCATGGTACCCAATAGGTAGTTTTGCAGGCCTTATTTCCCCTCTCTCCTTTTCCCTTTTAATAGTCTCCACCAGCATTGCAGTTCCCATCCTTGTGCTTGTGTGTTTTCAGTGTTTAGTTACCACTTATGAATAAAAACATATGGTATTCAGTTTTCTGTTTCTGTGGTCATCCCCTTAGAATAATTGCCTCCAACTGTATGCATGTGGCTGCAAATGACATGATTTTGTTCTTTTTTTTATGGTTGCATAGTATTCCATGTTGTATATGAACCATATTTTTTTTAATCCAGTCCACTTTCAGCAGGCATCGTAATTGGTTTCATGTTTTTGCTCTTGTGAATAGTGCTAGAATAAACATAAGAGTACGGGTGTCCTCCACATGTTCGAGAACAGCCTGGGCAACAGGGCAAGACCCCATCGCTACGATCAATCAAAAACTTAGCTAGGCATAGTGGCACATGTCTGTAGTTCCCACTACCTGGAAGGCTGAGGCAGAGGGATCACCTGAGCTCAGCAGGTCAAGGCTGCAGTAGTTGAGAGCATGTCACTGTACTCCAGCCTGGGATACAGAGTGAGACTCTAACTCAAAAAAAAAAAGAAGAGTACAGGTATCTTTTTGGTAGAATGTTTTATGCTGCTTTTGATATGTTCCCGGAAGTGGGATTGCTGGGTTGAATGAGAATGTATTTTTAGTTCTGTGAGAAACCTCTAAACTGCTTTCCACAGGGGTTGAGCTAGCTTATATTTCTACAAACAGTGCAGAAACTTTTCCTTTGCTCTGTAGCCTTGCCAGCACCTGCTGTTTTTTGACATTTTAATAATAGCCATTCTGACTCGTATGAGATGAGATGGTATCTCACTGTAGGTTTGATTTACATTTCTCTGATGATTAATGATGCTGAGCATTCATTCATATGTTTGTTGGCTGCTTGCATGTCTTCCTTTCAGAAGTGTCTGTTCATATCCTTTGTCCACTTTTTAATGGTTTTTTTCCCCCCTGTCCATTGGTTTGAGTTCCTTATAAAGAATGGATATCAGGTCTTTGTCAGATGCATAGTTTGTAAACATTTTCTCCCATTCTGTGAGTTGTCTCTTTATTCTGTTGCTGGTTCATTTGCTGTGCAGACGTTTTGTTTGTTTGTCTGTTTGTTTTTTAGAAAACAGGATTTATTGAGAGGACAGAAAAGCTCCCACAGTGGGAGGGGACCTGAAGGGGTTGCCCACGCAGAAACTTTTTAACTTGATAAGTTGTCACTTGTCAATTTCAGCTTTTCACAGTTTTTGCATTTGTAGACATTGCCTAGGCCAATGTCTAGGAGAGTGTTCTCTAGGTTTTATTCTAAGATTTTTGTAATCTGAGGTCTTATGTTTAAGTCTTTGATTCATTTTGAGTTAATTTCTGTATATGGTGATATGTAGGGGTCCAGTTCCATTCTTATGTATATGGTTAGCCAGTTTTCCCAGCATCATTTATTGAATAGTGTTTCCCCAGTGTTTGTTTTGTCCACTTTGTCAAAGATGAGTTGGTTGTAGGTCTGTGGTTTCATTTCTGGGTTCTCTATTCTGTTCTGGTAGTCTATATGTCTATTTTTGTACCACTACCATGATGTTTTGTTTTCCGCAGTTTTGTAGGAAAGTTTGAAGTATGGCAGTATGATGCCTCCACCTTTGTTCTTTTTGCTGGTAGTTTGATAGAGATTTTCTTGAATCTGTATATTGCTTTTGGTAGTGTGGATATCTTAATGATATTGTTTCTTCCAATCCATGAGCATGGGATATCTTTACATTTGTTTGGTCATCTTTGATTTCTCTCAGCAGTGTGCTGTAGTTTTCATTGAAGAAATCTTTCATCTCTTTGGTATTGTGTGTATTGAGAGCATGCCACTGTACTCCAGCCTGGGAATATTGTGTGTGTGTGTGTGTGTGTGTGTGTGTGTGCATGTGTGTGTGTGTCTGTTATTAATGAGATTGTGTTTTTTATTTGCTTCTCAGCCTGTTTGTTGTTGGTGTATAGAAATGCAACCAATTTTTTGAACATGGATTTTTGTATCCTGAGACTTTACTGGAGTCATTTATCAATGCTAGGAGCTTTCTGGTGGACTCTTGGGTTTTTCTATAGAATCATATAATCTGTGAACAAAGATAATTTAACTTCCTTTTTTCCTATTTGTATACCTCTTAGTACTTTCTCATGCCTGATCGGTCTGGCTAGGACAAGTGGTGAGTAGACATTCTTGTCTTGTTCCATTTCTTAGGGGGAATGCTTCTAGCTTCTACCTATTAAGTAGCATGTTAGCTGTGAGTTTTCATAGATGGCTGTTATAATTTTGAGGAATGATTCTTTGATGCCTATATGATTGAGGACTTTTATCACAAAGAAATGTAGAATTTTATCAAATGTGTTTTCCATGTCTATTGAGATAATCATATTTTTTGGCTTTATTTCTCTTTATGTGGTGTATTACATTATTGATTTGCATATGTTGAACAAGTCTTACATCTGGACATAAAATCCGCCTATTCATGATGAATATTTCTTGTCATATGCTGTTCAGTGTGGTTTTCTAGTGTTTTGTTGAGGATATTTGCATCTATGTTCACCAGGGATAGTGACCTGTAGTTTTCTTTCTTTGCTGTGTCTTTTCCATATTTTGGTATCAGGATAACATGGCTTTGTAGAATGAGTTAGAAAGGAGTCCTTCCTTCTCAATTATTTGTAATACTCTCAGTAGGATTTGTACCAGTTCTTCCTTGTACCTCTGGCAGACTACAGCTGTGACACTGTCCAGCCTGGGACTTTATTAGTAAGTAGTTTTTGTTTGTTTTTTTAATTACTGAATGAATTTCTTGGCTTGTTATTCATCTGATTAGGGTTTCAATTTCTTCCTGTTTCAATCTTAGGAGGTTGTGTATTTCCAGGAATTAATCAATTTCCTAGATTTTCTAGTTTATGTGCATACCCTTGTTGGTAATAATTGCTGACAATCTTTTATATTTCTTCAAGATCAGTTTTAATGTCACTGTTTTCATTTCTTATTTATTTTCTCTCACTTTTGTTTTTGTGTTTTGGCCAGGGATCTGTAAACCTTATTCATCCTTTCAAATAACCAGATTTTTGACTCATTGAACCTTTGTATTTTTTTCTCTCAATTTTTTTTTTTTTTTTAGTTCTGCTCTGACTTTGGTTATTTCTTTGTTTTTCTGTTAGCTTTGGGTTTAGTTTGTTCTTGTTTTTCTAGTTCTCTGAGGTGCAACATTACACTGTTTACTTGAGATGTTTCTGTTTTATTGTCATGAGTGGGTAATGTTATTAATTTCCCCCTCAGCACTGTTTTAATGGCATCCCAGAGCTTTTCATATGTTGTGTCTTTATCTTAATTTGTTTGGAAGATTTTTTAAAAATTTCTGCTTGATTTCAGTGTTTACCTATAAATCATTCAGTAGCATGCTGCTTAAGTTCCATGTACTTGCATGTTTTTGAGGGTTCCTCTCAGTGTTGGTGTTTATTTTTATTTCACTGTTGCCTGAAAAAATGCTTGGGGTAATTTTGACTTTATGGAATTTACTTAGGGTTGATCTATGGCTGAGTATGTGGTTGATCTTAGAGTATGTGTGAATGAGAAAAATGTATATGCTGTGGTTGTTGGGTGGAATATTTGGCAGATATCTATTAGACCTAATTGCTCAAGTGTGAAATTTAAGTCTCAGATTCTTTATTAATTTCTGCCCAAATGATTTGTCTAAAACTATCAGTGAGGTGTTGAAATCTCCCAGTATTATTGTATGGCTGTATATGTCCTCTTTTAGGTTTTATAAATCTTTGTTCTCCTATGTTGACTGAGTATACATTTGAAGTAATTTTTTTCTGATGAATTGAGCCCTTTATTATTGCCCTTCATTGTCCTTTTTAAAATTTAACTGGTTTAAAGTCTGTTTTATCTGGTATAAAAGTAGTGACTTCTGCTCTTTTTTGTTTTCCACTTGTGTGATAAATATTTCTCCATCTCTTTACCTTAAGCCTATGAGTGTCATTTGAAGTTAGATGGGTTTGCTGAAGTCAACAGAAGGATGGATCATGTTTTTATCCAGTTTGCCACTCTATGATTTTTAAGTTGCACATTTAGGTCATTTATGTTCAGGTTAGTTATTGATATGTTAGAGTTTGCTCTTGTAACAGTTTTCTTTGCTTTGTCGTCTTAATTTTCTGACTGATTTGTGTGGTCTGTAAATTTTGTGTATACATATGCTATTTTAGTTGGGTGGTATCATTCTTTCATTTCTATATTTAGAAGTCTCTTAATCTCTTCAGGACTGGTCTGAAGATAACACATTATTTTAGCACTTGCTTGTCTGGGAAGGATTTTAATTCTCCTTTATTTATGAAGCTTAGTTGGTAGGGTAAGAAATTTTTGACTGGCTTTGCTTTTCTTTAAAAGTGTTAAAAAAAATGTGCCCTCAATCTTTTCTGGCTTGTACAGTTTCTGCTGAGAGATCTGCTGCTATTCTGATGAGTCTCAGAATGTGGTCTCTCTTCTTTCTAGCTGCCTTTAAAGTTTTTTTCTTTCATGCTGACCTTGGGTAGTCTAATGATTATGTGACTTGGGGATGGTTGTCTCATATAGTAACTCAGGAGTTTTTTAAAGTTCTTGTATCTGCATGGCAGCCTCTCTAGCAAGATAGGGGAAGATTTCTTAGATAATATTTTGAAAGATTTGTTCCAGGTTTTTCCCACTTTTCTCTTCTCTATCGGGAATGCTGATCAGCTGTAAATCTGGCCTCTTTACATAATCCCATACCTCTTGAAGGCTTCATTCATTTTTTTGAATTATTTTTTCTTTATTTTTGTCAGCCTTGGTTAATTCAACAGATTCATCCTCAGTCTTCTGAAATTTTTTCTTCTGCCTAGTCAAGTCTTTTTTAAGATGGTCAATTCAACTTTCACTTTTTCATGGGTTGTTTGACTTGGGTATCCACTTTCTTTTGGATCTTGTTGAATTTCTTTAATATCCATATTCTGAAATTTAAAAATGCATTTATTTTAAAGATGTGGGGTACAAGTCAGGATTAGGTATATAAGTGGTCACATATTGTACAGGTGAAGTTTGAACCTCCCATTGGCCATCATTTTGCCTGGTTTAGGAGCAGGTAACCTTATTGACATTATGTGCCCCTCCCTTCCCCTGGCAGGGTCCCACTGCTGCCAATCCCTTTCTTGTACTATTATGATAAATATTCAGGGTTCACTTATGAGTAAGAACATGTGGTACTCAGTTCTTTGTTTCTGCAATATATAACTGAGTGAGATAGACTCTAAATCCATACAAGTTGTTGCAAAGTTCATAGTGTTGTCCTCCTTTATGGCTGCATAATATTCTATCATGTATATGAACCACAATTTTTTTATTTAGTCCATTTTTGGTGGGCAGCACAGTTGGTTCTATGTTTTTGCTATTGTGAACAGTGCTGCAATATACATGTGTGGGCGGTTATTTTTTGTACAATGATTTGAGTTCCTCCAGGAATTTCCAGAAGGAAGATTGCTGGGTCACATGGAAAGTCATTTTCTAGATCTTGTAGAAACCGCCACACTGTTTATCATCCAAGTTGTTGCGAAGTCCATAATTTTGTCCTTATTTATGGCCTTATAATATTCCATCAGGTATATGTACCACAATTGCTTTTTATTGAGTCCATTTTCAGTGTGCAGCACAGTTGGTTCCATGTTTTTACTATTGTGAATAGTGCTTCAATAAACATGTGTGCACAGGTATCTTTTTTGTAGAATGATTTGTATTCCTCCAGATATATTCCCAGAAGGGAGATTGCTGGGTCATACAGAAGGTCATTTCTATATTTTTTAGAAATCGCCACACTGTTTTCCACAGAAGTTGCACTAATTTACACTCCTACCAACAGTGTAGAAGCATTTCCTTTTCCTCACATCCTCTCCAGCATCTGTTGTTTTGAGTTATTGATGATGACCATCATGACTGGAGTTAGGTGGTATCTCAATGCAGTTTTGATTTGCATTGCTTTGATGATGAGTGTTTTTGCATGTATCTGTTGGTTATTTGTATGTCTTCTTTTTTTGAACATATTTTTTATTTTAAAATTGTGAGGTACAGTTAAGGATTAGGTATACAAATAGGCATTGTTCAGGCACCCTTGTTGATAAGGGGTGTCCCCCCATCTCCAGATAATGACTACCATTAATCCCACCTCCCTGCCTCCCCATAGTTTCCCACCACTGTCAATCCTTTTCTCATAGTATTATGATAGATGTTCAAGGTCCACTTATGAGTGAGAACATGTGATACTCAGATCTTTGTTTCTGTGAGAGATCACTCAGTATTATAAACTCTAGCTCCATCCAGGTTGCCGTGAAATTCATGATTTTGTTCCTTTTTGTGGCTGCATAGTATTCCATCATAAATATGTACCACATTTTTAAAATCTAGTCCTCTTTTGATGGTCAGCATGGTTGGTTCCAGGTTCTTGCTATTGTGAACAATGCTGTGATAAACATACGTGTGTAGGTATCTTTTTTATAGAGTGATTTGAGTTCTTCAGGGTATATTCCCAGTAGGGGGATTGTGGGGTAATATGGGAGGTTGACATTTAGAGCATTTAGGAATCGCCACACTGCATTCCACAGAGGTTGCACTAGTTTAAACTCCCATCAACAGTGTAGAAGTGTTCCCTTTTCACTACATCTGCTCGAGCATCTGTTATTTTTTCAGTTATTGATAATGGTCATTCTGACTGGAGTTAGGTAGTATCTCAGTGTAGTTTTAATTTGCATCTCCCTGATGATTAGTGAGGTTGAACATTTCTTCATGTGTCTGTTGGTCGCTCGGATGTCTTCCTTTGAGAAGTGTCTGTTCATATCTTTTGCCCACTTTATAGTGGGGTTGTTTGTTTTGTTTTTTTTTGAGCACGTTTGAGTTTCTTGTAGATCCAAGATATTAGGCCTTTGTCAGACCTGGAGTTGGCAAATACTTTTTCCCAGTCTGTGGGCTGTCTCCCTGCTCTCTTGATGGTTTCTTTGGCTTTGCAGAAGCTTGTCAGTTTAATGAGGTCCCACTTGTGTACCTTATCTCTTACGGCCCGTGCATTTTGGGTTTTGTTCAGAAATTGGATGCCAGTTCCAATTTCCATAAGGGTGTGTCTTGCATTTTCTAAGGTTCTTACATTGAGGTTTTACATTTAGGTCTCTGATCCATTTAGAGTTAATTTTTGAGTATGGGGATAGATAGGGGTCTTGTTTGAATCTTCTGAAGTGGTCAGCCAGTTTTCCCAGCACCACAGTGGTAGGTGGTGGAGGCTTTGTCGAAGATGAGTTGGTTGAGAAATTGAGGTTTTGATTCTGGAATCTCAATTCTATTACATTGGTCTATATGCATGTTCCTGTACCAATACCAAGCTGTTTTAATTATTGTAGCTTTATAGTAAAGTTTGAAGTCTGGTAATGTGATACCTCCTGCTTTTTCTTTCTTTTTTTTTTTTTTGCTGAGGATTGTTCTGGCTATTCTTGGTTGTTTGTGTTTCCATATGAATTCCTATATTGTTTTTTCTAGCTCTGAGAAGAATGTTGCTGGTAATTTAATGGATATTGCATTAAATATGTAAACTGCTTTAGGTAAGATGGACATCTTCACAATGTTGATTCTTCCAATCCATCAGCATGGGATATTTTTCCGTTGGTTTGTGTCATTTTTGATTTGTTTGAGCAATGTTTTGTAGTTTTCATTGTAAAGGTCTTTCACATCTCTGGTTACAGAGATGCCAAGGTATTTCATTTTTTTGTGGCTATTGTGAATGGGATTGTGCTTTTTATTTGGGTTTCTGTTTGATTATTATTGGTGTAAAGAAATGTGATTGTCTTTTGCACATTTATTTTATACCCTGAGACTTTGCCCAAGTCCTTTATAAGTGCAAGGAGGTTTTTGACAGATTCTCTTGGGTTTTCAAGGTACACAATCCTGTCATCAACAAAAGGGATAACTTCACTTCCTCTTTCCTATTTGGATACCCCTGATCGCCTTCTCTTTTCTGATTGCTCTAGCCAGGACTTCCAATACTATATTGAACAGGAGGGGAGAGAGTGGGTATCCTTGCCTTGTTCCAGTTTTCAGGGGAAATAGTTCCAATTTTTGTCTGTTTAGGAGTATGCTAGCTGTGGGTTTCTCGTAGATAGCTTTTACTATTTTGAGGTATGTTCCATGTATGCCTGGATGTTTGAGGGTTTTTATCAGGAAGGGGTGCTGCATTTTATCAAAATGCTTTTTCTGCATCTAATGATATAATCATGTGATTTTTGTTCTGACGTCTGTTGATGTATTTAATTACATTTATTGTCTTGTGAATGTTGAACCAGCTTTGCGTCCCAGGGATGAAGCCTACTTGGTCATGATGGATGATTCTGGTTTCCTAGAATCTTGTTGAGATTTGGCATCTATGTACTTCAGGGATATTGCCCTGTAGTACTCTTGTTTTGTTGGGTCTTTACCTGGCTTGGGTATCAATGTGATGTTAGCTTCCTAAAATTATTTGGGGAGGATTCCATCTTTCTCAATTGCCTGGAATACTTTCAGTAGAATTGGTATCAGCTCCTCCTTAAATATCTTATAGAATTCTGCTGGAAAGCCATCTGGTCCAGGGCTGTTTTTTGGAGCTAGTTTTCTTATTACATATTCAAGTTCCTTGATTATTATTAGTCTATTTAGGGTCTCGATTTCTTCTTGTTTCAACCTCGGCAGATTGTGTGATGTCAGAAAGTCTTCCATTTCCTTAAGGTTTTCAAGTTCGTTTCCATACAAGTGTAAATAGTACTCTCTAGTGATCTTTTGTATTTCTTCAGGGTCAGATGTGACTTCGTCTTTTGTGTTTCTGATTGTATTTATTTGGGCTTTTTCTCTTTTTTTTCTTGGTCAGTCTAGCTAGGGGACCACTGATCTTGTTTATCCTTTCAAAGAACTAACTTTTTGTTTCACTGATTTTTTTTGTTTTACCTTTTTGTCTTCTATGTCCCAGATTTGGGCTTTTATTTTGTTTATCTGGATTCTTCTGCTGAAGTTAAGGATTTGGTGGTCTTGCTTTTCCAGCTTCCTAAGGTGATTTGTTAGGTTTTAATTGGTGATCCTTCCATTTTCTTCATGTGCATTTGTAGAGATATGACTTCCCCTCTTACTACAGCTTTCATGGTGACCAGAGATTTTGGTAAGCTGTTTTTTCATTTTCATTTGCTTCTAGGTATCTTTTAATCTCTGTTTTGATTTCATCATTGACTCAGAAGTTGCTTAGCATCATGCTATTTAGTGTCCATGTCTTTGTGGGTTTGGTGGGAACCATGTTGGTGTTGATGTTTATTTTTATTCCATGTGGTCCGAGAAGGTGCATGGCACAATTTCAATCTTTTGAAATTTATTTATGCTTGATTTATGGTCAAGTATGTGGTCAATCTTAGAGAACGTTCCATGTGGTGATGAGTGGAATGTATATTCTGTGGTCATTAGGTGGAGTGTTCTGTAGGTATCAATTAAGTCCATTTCGTCAAGAGTCACATTGGGGTTCCAGATCTCATTGCTGCTTTTTGGCCTGATGATCTGTCTAGGGTTGTGAGTGGGGTATTGAAGTCCCCAGCTATGATAGTGTTAGAGTCAATATCTTTTTTGAGTTTTCCTATAAGCTGCTTTATGAAAGTTGGCACTCCTATGTTTAGGATAGATATTTCTTGTTGATGGAATGAATCTTTTATCATTATGTAGTGGCCTTCTGTATCTTTTTAAATTTTTGATAGCTTAAATGGTGTTTTGTCTGAAATTAGGATCGTGACTTCTCCTTTCTTTTGTGTTCTGTTCACCTGAAAATTTGTTTCCCATCCTCTTACTTTGAGTCTGTGAGTGTCCTTTCTGGTGAGATTGGATCTCTTGAAGGCAATATATTGTTGCTTGGTGATATTTTATCCATTTTCCTATTCTGTCTTTTCAGTGTTGCATTTAGTCCATTCACATTCAGGTTAATTATTGAAATGTGAGAGTTTATCCCTATCATAAGGTTCTTATTGAGTTGTTGTTATTCCTCTTTGTTTGCTGTCTTTCTTCTGGTTTGGGGGTTGGTTCGTGTGTGTTTTACTCTTTTTCCTGTACTTTTGTGAAGAACATTGCTGTTCTTTTTTCCTTTTTTCCCTGTGTTTAGTATTTTCTTAAGTGTTTCTTGTAGAGGTGATCTGGTGGCAGCGTACGTTCTTGGGAATTGGATATCTGGGAAATATTTTAATTCTCCCTCATTGATGAAGCTTAGCTTGGCTGGGTAGGTTACTCTTGGTTGAAATTGTTTATATTTTAGAACTTTGAAGATAGAGCTCCAAGCTCTCCTAGCCTGCAAGGTTTCTGTAGATAAATCTGCTGCTATTCTAATTGGTCTTCCATGGTAGGTGATCTGGCCTTTTTCTCTTGATGCCTTTAGGAGTTTTTTTATACCTACTTTGTTTAGGTGAATTATTATGTGTCTGGGAGTTGGCCTTCTCATTTGTTGTCTTGCAGAGGTTCTGTGAATCTCTTGTGTTTGAATTTTCGCATTACTGACGAGATGAGGGAAGTTTTCTTCAATATTCTCATGGAATGTTTGTTCCAGGGTGTTCTCTGTCTCTCTGTTTCAGGAAGTCCAATTACTCTTAGGTTCAGTCTCTTGAAGTAATCACTCATTTCTTAAACGTTTTGTTCTGTCTTTTTAAGTTTCTTTTCTGTTTTTTACAGTTTGGGTTAGTTCTATATTCTGTTTCTCAAGTTCTGAGATTCTTTCTTCTGCTTGGCTAATTCTGCTTTCCATGCTTATCATTTTGTTATTTAAATCATTCACAGTATTCTTTACTATTTATTTTAGTTATCAACTCCTTTCTAGTTTCTTCTTGTCTTTCCTCAATTCTTTGTAATCTCTTCATTAATGTCTTGATATTTAGGTTTGTAATTTGAGATCAGTCATTCTGGAGGCTCTTCGTTCTTTGCATTCCAAGGTCAGTTTTCTCAGTGCCTGCCTCCCATGGGTCTGGGAGAGACCCATATTCTTCTTTTGGTTTTTCTTCATTTGTGTAGAATTTTCTCTCTCCCCCTTTTCCTCCCCTTCTTTAATTCTGTTTTTCAGGGAAGGTTGGGTTGCTTTTGCTTCTTTTGTTCAATCTCTTGTTCTTCCTTATGAGGGTCCTCTGGCTTTGTTCACTTTTGAGACTGGACTGTGAGTTGAGGGCTGTACTTTTTGCAGTTTTGAGGTTTAATTGAGGGAGAAGCTGTGATTCAGAATCTATATGCAGATCTCAGTATCCATCAACAGGTGTATGGGCACACTGGAACCCATTTCCCACTGCTTTACAATCAGTCCATGCAGTGGGGTGTAGGTTTGCTCCCTGGAACCAAAGGAGGTATGAAAAAGGAAAATAATGGAAGAAGGGGAGTCAACAGGAAGTTAGAAAGAGAGAAGAGTGAAAGGGAAAATAGATATACATACTAACTAATGAATTAAAAAGAGACTCAAGGCCAGAAAAGAGTGAAAAACAGACACACAAACAAAATTCCCTAAAGCATACTGGTAATCACACAAAGACATTCCAATAAAATCATGCCTTTTGCTGCATTTTTCCCCAAAACAAACAGGTAGTGTAAATCAAAAAGCAAACAAAAGTGAGCAAAACAAACAGTCAAAACAATAAAATCAAAATAGGAAACCAGACTAGCTCTGAAATCTTTCTTGAGTGTCTAAAGTCTCTTCAGCTCTGATCTCTAACCTCTCCCCTTTGCTTTCATTGCAGGCAGATAGATTTACTCCAAGCTTGGGTTGGTTCCCTTGACTTGCTGCCTGAGAGGTCTGTGACAGGACTGAGTTACTTGTATTTGATTCAACGTAGGGGAGGGCCTTTTGTCTCATGTTTAGTGATGTTTCCTTAGAAACCAAGGTGGTGGCTGCTCATAGATAGGTGGGGCAATGCAAATCTCTGCCTGGAAAATGACCGAGGTGGGCAGTTCCTCTTTCGCTGATACTTTCTCTCCACCCGTCCTTTCTCTCCACTCATCTGGGTCCATGGGCAATCCACTATGATGGGCTTTGGTGGTGTGGCTCCTGTGTCAGGCACTGGGGATCAGCGACACAGCTGGGTGCTGGATCTGGTGTGCTGCCATCAGCCTGGGGTGGAGAAGGGAGGTGGGAATTCCCTCTTCTGGAGCTGAGAGCTGAGAGCAGCTGATCAGTACCTCCTTAAGATATACTGTTCCCTTACACAACCATGGGGTCCCACGTTGAGTGCCTCCCCCAGAGCGGGGGCCTGAGCTTCAAAGGGTGGGTGGTGAGCAGTAACAGCAGCTTTGGGCCCTGCATAGGGCACTTCAGCCAGGAATGGAGCTGGTATCTCTGAGGGGTGGGCGTCTAGAGCCTCCCTGGGTGAAGGTAGCTTGAAATAGGGCTGGGCGGGGGCCAAGAACCCAGGGTGGGGAACTGGAACTCTGAGAAGCGAGCACTGGGCTGCTGGGCTGGGCGCCCAGTCAGGGAGAGAGCTGGCAGCAGCTGAGTGCCAGGCAGATCAGTATAGCCAGCAAGGGAACCCAGATCTCCACAAGACGGTATCTACAGGCCTTCACAGGTGGCATCCAGTGGCTTGGGGCCGGGTGAGACGTTGTAGTTGGGGAGGGAGCTAGGATCTCCACACAGCCAGGGCCCAGGGCCACCTATGTTGGAGCAGCAGCAGCCGAGGGGTCGCAATAGTTGGCCTTGCATGGGACCGAGGGTCTCCAGGCCTCAGACTGGTGCAGCTGGCAGTGGACAGAAGGATGGGGGAAGAAAAGTAATAGTCTTTTTGGGAACTCACTTTTGGAGAATCTCACAGTCCCACCTACGCCATCACCATATTACCAGAACTCTATTAATTTTCTTAACTCTGTATATCTTCTTTTGAGAAGTGTCTATTCATGTCTTCTACCCACTTTTTAACAGGGCTATTTGTTTTTTCCTTCCAACAAATTTGAGTTCTTCATTAGTCCTGGATGTTAGGTATTTGTCAGATAAACAGTTGGCAAACCTATTCAGTAAATGGTGCTGGGAAAACTGGCTAATCACATGCAGAAGAATGAAACAGGACCCCTACCTATCACTGTACACAAAAATCAACTCTAAATGGAAAAAAGACCTAAATGTAAAACCCGAAACTATAAGAATCTTAGAAAACACAGGAGACACACTTATGTACATTGGAACAGGCAACCAATTCTGATCATAATCCCAAGAGCCTATGCTATAAGAAATAAGATAGACAAGTGGGACATCATCAAACTGAAACACTTTTGCAAGGCAAAAGAAACCATCAAGAGAGCTGGGAGACAGCCCACAGAATGGGAAAAATATTTTGAATATTATATCTGTCACTAAAGACATGTCATTCTGGTTAAGATCTGGTGCTCAGGAGCTGGTGGGATCCTTTGTGGGTGTCAAAATGTTTTGGCTTTTGGTGTTTCTGGTGTTCTTGCACTGATTTCTCCTCATCTGTGAAGGCAAACTCTTCGTTTGTTTGTTAAACTTGCTATTATTGTATGAGGCTTTGTAATGTGTTATGTTTTGTTTTGCTTTGCTGTTTTTTCTTCCTTATGGATGTGTCTATGTTGTCTGTTGTGTATGGTATATTGGCTTCTTTTGGTGTCTTCACTCCCTATTCTTTCTCTGACCCACAGGATGCAGGGGGAGAGCTAGAACTGGAATCACTTAGGGAGGATCCAACGGCTTCCTCTTGAGGCTGTGTTCTCAGGAGAATGCTGATCCACAGCTGTGGTGTTCAGGCAAGGCAGGGCAGCTGTGTGGTCCCAGGCTGCCCTCCCTGGTAGGCAGCCATGGACCATGTGTCTGGGTGTGGGCCCTGTGGGTATGCAGAAGTGGCCCATTTGTTTGCTTCCTTCTTAATCTGTGGGTGGCAGGGAGAGAGGTGATGTTGCTGGCCAGGAGTTCACAGAGGAGACCTCCATCTCATTTCCTCTTTTGTCTACCCATAGGAGGGGTGGAGGCAGCAGGGAGGTGGTATTCAGGGAAGCATGACAGACACTGTTCCACCGAAGTGAATAGGCGGGGGTAAGGAGAGCTTTGTCCTCCTGGGTGGGAGCTATCTTTGTGCTCTAGTGCAAGTGGCAGAGGTCTTGCCTGTTTGGGAGCCCTGGTACTTCCCTTCTCTAACTGCATGTGCTCAGGGCCACATCGACAGCATCGATGAGAAACTGGGAAAAACCCTATGGTTCAGCATCTGCTAAAGTGATCTGGTGAGGTTGGGCATATTGATGTTTTAATACATACACTGTATAGTGATCAGATAAAGGTAATTAGCACATCCTTTATCTCCAATATGTATCATTTCTTTGTGTTGGGAACATTAAGTGACTTCCTTTTAGATATTTGAAATATAATATATTATTTTTATCTACAGTCATTTAGTAGTGGTATAAAACCCTAAAACTTAGTCTTCTAACATAGTTGTACTTTTAACAGATTTCTCCATGTCCTTCTAATATTCTCTGTTCTACTTTTTATTTATATGAAATCAGCTTCTATTCTAAGCCTCCCTATATGCATGAAAACATATAATATCTAACGTTCTGTTCCTGGTTTATTTCACTTAACACAAAACCTTAAAGTTCCATCCTGTTGCTGCTAAAAATGGCAAGTTTTTATGTTTTGTTTTGTTTTTGCAGTTGAATAGTACTCCACAGTATATCTACACCACATTTTCTGTATTCATTCATCTGTTGTTTGATACTTAGGTTGATTCCATATCTTTCATCTGTTGTTTGATACTTAGGTTGATTCCATATCTTTCTGTTGTGATATATTAATTTCTTTTCCTTTGGAGAAGCCTAATAGTGGGATTGCTAGATTATATGGTAGCTCTATCTGTAGTTTTTTGAGAAACCTCCATACTGTTCTCCATAGTGGTTGTACTAATTTGCAATCCCCCTAATGATGTATGAATGTTCTCCTTTCTCCACATCTTTGTCAGCCTCTGTTATTGTCTGTTTTTTGGATACAAGCCATTTTCCCTAGTGTGAGATGACATTTCATTATGGTTTTGATTTTCATTTCCCTGATGATTTGTGATGTTGAGCATTTTTTCATGTATTTGTTGGCCATATATATGTCTTCTTTCTGTGCAATTTGCACATTTTTAAATAAGATTTTTTTTTTTTTTGCTGCTGAGATGTTTGAGTTTTTGTATATTCCAAATATTTATCCTCTGCAGAAATAATAGTTTGCAAATGTTTTCTCTCATTCTGTAGATTAGAAGTAGAATCTTTTTACTCTATTGATTGTTTCCTCTGCTGTGCAGAAGTCTTAGTTTGTTTAATTCCATTTGTTTGTTTTTTGCTTTTGCTGTATGTGCTTCTGAGGCCTTATTTATAAAATCTTTTTCCAGACCCATGTCCTGAAGCATTTTTTTTCTGTTTTCTTCCAGTAGTTTTATAGTTTTGCATCTTACATTTTGGTCTTTGATTCATTTTGAGTGGACTTTTGTGTAGGGTGAGAAGTGGGGGTACAGTTTTATTATTCTGTAGATGAATATGCAGTTTTCCCAGTACCACTTACTTTTCCTGATGTTCTCTGGAAGGTGTTCTTGGCACAGTTGACAAAAATAAGTTGGTGATAGGTACATGGATTTATTTATGGGTTCTCGATTCTGTTCCAATGATCTGTGTCTGTTTTTATGCCAGTGCTATGCAATTTGGTTACTCTCTATGTAATACAGTTTGAAGTCTGGTAGTGTGGTGCTTCTAGGTTTGTTCTTTTTGCTCAAGAATGTTTTGGTTATTTGATTTTTTTGTGGCTTTGTACAAATTTTATTTTTTTCCTATTTCTGTGAATAATGTCAATGATATTTTGATAGAGACTGCATTAAATCTGTAAATTGCTTTGAGTAGTGTGGTCATTTTAACAATAACCTTTCTATCTATGAGCATGAAATGTCTTTTCATTTGTTTGTATCCTCTTCATTTCAATATATTTTCCTCTTTGTAAGCATTTGTGATTGAAATCTGTGCAGACTAAGATGGTGGAGGCAAGGGACCTTAGACAAGCATAAATTTTATGGGGAAAGTGCTTTGGAAGAAGATCCAAGGAAAAAAAAGCCTGAGCTAGGTTGCTAGGTTGAATTGTGTCCCCCAATATGCTTGTTTACCTTGAACTTGTGAATGTGATCTCATTTGGAAATAGAGTTTTTGCATATGCAATCTATTTAAGATGGGGTATACTGGGTTAGGGTGGACCCTAAATCCATTATGACTGGTGTCGGAATAGGAAAAGGAAAATCTGGGCACACACACACACACACACACACACACACACACACACACACACTTCCAGGTGATGATAAAGACAAAGTTTGAAGTGATGCATTTACAAGCCAAGGGACACCATGGATTCCAGCAACCACAAGAAATTAATAAGAGGTGAGGAAGTATATTGCTTTAGAGCCTTTAAAGAGAGCATGCCCTGTCAATGTCTAGATTTCAAATGTCTAGCCTCTGGAACTATGAAGAATACATTTCTGTTGTGCTAAGCTACTTATTTTGTTATGGCAACCCTAGGATACAAATAAGGATTAGCCAAAGAAGAGAGGGCATGAACAGGAAAGCCTGTTTTCTTGGGAACCAAAGAGAAGAATATTTCAAGGAAAAGAATGTTGTTATTATTATGCTAAAGTACTGAAAAGTGGTCAAATAAAGACCAAAACTGTTGGAAGTGAGTAGTTTAGTGATGACCTTGGAAGGGGAGATGCCAAGATCACTTTCTGATGAGTAGTGGGAGTAGAAGCCCCAGGGAAATGGACAGGGACAGAAGAAAAAAGGTTAAGTCCAGAGGTGGTGACGGTGAATGAATTCAAGAAGATTCTCTGGGAAGGAAATGAGAGTGATGCAATAGTAGATGCATATGAGACTCATGAAGACAACCTTTTAGAGAAGAACAATATTTGTGCATATCTCTATTGATTAATTGCTGAGTGTCCCTGCTCCAGCTGCTCCCTGCCAATCAGCACCCTGCTCCAGCTGCTCTATCATGAGGCTAGCCTATATAAACAATACTGATGGGTTGTCGTGTCCCTGACCTCTAGTTAGGTTTAGTCAATTGAAGGAACCAACAGAAGATGAAGTACTGTTGAAAGTGAGATCAACGTATATATTGATTTCACTGGGGTTATGAACACCCTGGGGTCCTGGGTTATCAGTGGCTAAATTCTCTCCATAGCTTTGTCTGTGGTACAGTCTCACGGCAATGGTTCCTTCTCTGGGTTCCAGTAATTGTTCTCTCTTCTATTTCCTTCGGGCTTATGGGTGGGGACCAGGGAGCATCTCTTTCTTTAGTTGGTTTCTCTTTAGCCTGTTCATGTTCTTAGATATAATCCCTCTATTAAATGTTCTTCAGTTACTTCATTTGAATGTATCACCTGCTGGGAAGAAGCCAGTGGAAAAGCACATATAGAATTAAGATAACAATTGATATAGGAAGACAGATGCTGAGAAGTTCTGAAAGCATGATTCCAAAATCATTTTCTACATACAGATAGCCCTCTGCATGGGCACTAGAGTTACTCCTTCAACAATATGAGTCCGTTCATATCACTTCCCTTCCCCAAGTTCTGCAGGACTTCCCATGTTACTTAGAATGAAATCTACAGCCTCTTCCATGGTATCGAGGCCTATATGCTTTGATTCTCTAACTTCCAGACCTCATTTCTTGCTGCTCTCTGTCTTTCTCACTCTAAAGAAACCTCTTGACCGGGCTCAGTGGCTCAGTCTGCCATCCCAGCATTTTGGGAGGCTGAGGCAAGTGAATTGCCTGAGTCCGTGGGTTTGAGACCAACCCAGGCAACTTGGAAAGACCTCGTCTCTACTATAAATCAAAAATTAGCCAGGCATAGTAGTGCATGCCTGGAGTTCCGGCTCCTGAGGCAGAAGGATCGCCAGAGCCCAGCAGGTTGATGCTAGGATGGCCATGAACGTGACACTACACTTTAGTCTGGACGACAGAGTGAGACTCCAACTCAAAAAAAGAAAAAAGCTCTTCCCCTTGCTTTCTCTACTGGCTTTCTTGCTATTCCCGAAGCAAGACAAGTATACTCCCTCCTTATAACCTTTACACTTACTGTTCTTTCTCTCTGCCTGGAATTCTCTCCTATGAATATCAAAGTGGATCACTTTCTCATATCATTTAAATATCTGCTTACTCTCTTTAAAATAACATCTCTCTGCCCCATCATTATGGCTTTTCCCATCAAACTTTATTGTTTTCATAGTCTTATCATTATGTAGCACTTATATTAGAATGTAATTTTCATGACAGATGCCTCTTTATCTGCTCTACAGTAGTGCCAGGCACACAATAGGTGATTAGTAAATATCTCTGAAGGAATAATGTGGGGAACAACTTTTGGCAGTAACTACCTTTTCCATTGAGGCAGAGACTCAATTTATAAAGTAAAGTAAGGTTTGATATCTACTTATTATCTATCTATCATCTATTATCTATGTACCTGTCTATCACCTCCCCCCAACTATTGTATCTGCAGAGTTCTCATGAAGATATACAGTATTTTAAAATCCCCAGACTCTGTTAATTATCAAGATGAGTACTGCCCCATTTTACTCTAAAATGATTATTTTGGGATATGTAAGTTGTGGTGATCATAATAATGCCCTTTCAAACCTCCAAATGGGGAGAAGATAATTCACAAACGACCTCAGCTGCCTCACTTTGGAGCCCAACATTGCATTTATGACAATGCAGCATTTTCAGGGCAGCTCCCAGAGTGTGACTGAGTACAGCAGGAATTCAAGGCAGACCCATTGCTGAAGGATGTGGGACTCATCTGATGGGCAACTTTGAAGAGTCTCCATCAACATTATCAACCTTTTTTTTTAAGAAGTGCACTCTAGTCTAAGACTCTTCCACTTCACTTTCATTCCTTTCCTGTCTCTTTTACAAGAGTCAGACTTGCATTGAAGTTTCTGGCTCTTCCAACTTCCCTTAGCTTCCTCCTCACAGGCATTCCTCCTTATAAACCTTTTATATATTTAATTCTTTCTTGGCTTTTGCTTCTCACAAGGCCTAGACTAATAAAGAAATCATTTCCCAAGGCCCAAGGCATATGACATTGTCTCTTGCTCAGTCCTCTGCATTCCTAGGAGACATTTTGGTCACAAATTCCAAGATATCCAGAAATTCACTATCCAAATCAATGGAGAGGAATTCTGAAGAGGAATTCTCTCCCATGTTTTTAGCTAGTGTCATTATTCTATTTTTGATCCTCCACACTACTTGTATTTTCCTCTCTTCCACTGTAGTTTCTAAGCCACTGAGAAAGCCAAGACCTCCACCATAGTTTAGGACATGACATTGGCTGGAATGCTTCCTTATTTGAGAATCATGCAATGAATCACTGGCGGATCATGGTTAACTTTGCTATAATAAGAACAAAACTTATTATTAAAAGTATGTGTGCTTCTTTCTGTACTTGTGTATGATTTGTTAGCATTCTAGAATGCAGAAAAATTGTGATTTGATGTAGTTGGAGTGTCAGATTGGACTCTAGTCCATGAAATGCTAACAAACAGCATGTGACCACTGATAATTTCCAGTTTAGTTTTTTTTCTTCCTTTACCCTACACTATGGATTCCATTCTCTTGTCCTCCTCTGAAGTCTCACTTATAAATCTTTCCCTTCCTCTCACATACTGAATCTGTTATCTCTCAATGAGTTTTTCTCTAGAGCATATAAATATGCTTAATTGTCTCCCATGTCAACAAACAGTCAAATAAAACCCGAAAGACCATACCTTGTCTACCCACCTTGCAGAAATATAGGTGCAAAACAGAATTAACTATAAACTCTATGCAAGCAGTATTATGTCTAATTTAAAATACACTGTATTGATAGTTCCTTGTCTGATGCCCAGGTACTGACAGAAAAGAAATAGATATATAATTAAATTGATAAATAAAAATGGATAAATAAATAATTGAATAGATGAATGAAATAACACATGCTCTTTGAAAGATAATATACATGATTGAAAGTGGCATGCAGTAAAGGCATATATCATAATTAATTTTTATCTTCTTTTTGAGCAAACTTTTACTAAAGTATAATAGACATGCAGAAACATGCTCACAGCTCATTGACTTTTCATAACACATTCATATTTTTGTAGCCACGGCCAAGAGCAGGGAACAGAATATTACTGTCAACCAGTACCTCAGAGATGTGACAAACCTCCACACACCAAATTCTCTTGTGTACAACTTGGTTCACTAGCATTTCGTTTGAGAGTTTTATCCATATTATTTTGTATAGTTAATGCATTCTCATTGCTACCCAATATTCCATTGTATTAATATTCCACAAATTATTTGTCATTTCCACTGTTGGTAGGCATTGGGGTTATCCCCAGTTTTGGATTTCTATGAATGATGCTTCTCTGAACATTTCTAGACATGTCTTAGAGTAGGTATATCTACACATTTCAGTTGGAATTATATCTAAGAGTGGAATCGCTGGGTCATATAGTTGTTTTTTTAAGGCTATATATTAAGATGTCTCCTGTAAAACTCCTAAAATATGAACTGAGGAAAAGAAACTCACTTAAGTAAAAAAGAGTTCATTAAAGTTGCACAAATGTCGAGAAATTAAAAACATAGAAAGCTATCAAAAGCAGACATACAAACTCAGAAAGTATAACACTGGGTGTTTAAACAACTCTACATATTTCAATGGAAGAAGCATTTTCAATTTTATAACCCAGAGGGATACTCATGCGGAAGCCACTAAGTCATCAAGAGTAACTTAAGTGGGTAAAGTGTGTAGCATATTTTAGAATTTTTAAAATTAAAATATCAAAATGTGATTTGGATCTTGATGATAAAAATATTTAGCAGTATAGAAAAATACACCCCAGTCTTGCTTTACCAGGGGAGTCTGAATAGCTACTATTTTATTGAGAAGAAAAAAAAAAATGAGGAAAAACATAATGGGAATATTTACGTTTACTGTGAGCATATTTTAATGTTATATTTTTCATATACTTTAAATATATGTTTTACAAGAACTTACACACAGAAACCATTTAACAAATACTATATTTATGAGTTCCATGCTCATATATAATATACATATAATGAAGTATACGTAGAAGTACATTTTTCCTCAGTGAGATCACAACTGTACACTTGTTAATCAAGATATTTGGGACCCATAATCAAATACTTAATGAATGTCTAAGGCAAAAAGCATGTGACCCTGTCATATTTGAGCATTTATTAACTAGAAAGCTGTGAAGTAGCCAGGCTCAGTGGCTCAGCCTGTAATCCCGCGCCTTTGGGAGGCTGAGGTGAGTGGATTGCCTGAGCCACGGGTTCGAGACCCACCTGGGCAGCGAGACCTCATCTCTACAATAAATCAAAAAATCAGCCGGGCGTGGTAGCACACGCCTGTAATTCTGGCTACTTGGAAGGCTGAGGTGGAAGGATCGCCGGAGCCCAGCAGGTCGAGGCTGCCGTGGCCGGGAGCGGCCACTGCACTCCAGTCTGGGCGACAGAGTGAGACTCCAACTCAAAAAAAAAAAAAAAAAAAAAGAAAGCTGTGAAGTTTTAGAGAGCAAGTGAGTGACTGAGTGACACATTAGAGCTCCAATGGTTAGAGGAAAGCTAAAAGACCAAACTGAGTTTGTACAAGTGATGCTCACTAAAATGTGTTGATTAAACGTCTACATGATATATATAATATATATTATGTAAATTTTAAATTTCTCTACCCATGTTATTAAAAGGTCTTTTTGGCCACATAATTCCTTATAGGTGATAAATGTTGCTATAGTCTTTATTCTGATGTCCACAGTGATATCTTCCAACCTACACCATTAGGGAAATAATTCTGTTTTCTCTAAGTGCTTACACCCAGGTGACCTGGTGCTTTGTTATTCAACCTTCACTGAAATGTGTCGTGAAGTGCAAGAGAGAACAGAACTATTATATGATTAGATAAGCATAGCTGTCCACTGACTAGTTCAAAAGGACATTGTAAGAATTAATGAGATTATGTCATTGAAATACCTTTCAATACTGAAAAAATTTAAACTATGTAAATGGTTATAACTTTAACATGATCATCAAAAGGATATTTTGGGAATTTGATTGTATTCCATTCAAAAATTATTAAGTCAATAAATTAGCTCTATAATGTCTTTTTTACTAAATGTGAAGGGTAGAGTCTTGAGTTAATTTAACTTTTGTGAGAAAGACTTTTTTATAAGGCAGGATTCTTTCAGTTGTAAGTCTGAAAAACCAGCCCAAAGGAATTTAACTATTAAAGGGAATTGATTGACTCAAGTAATTGAAAAGACTTGGGGGGGGCAGGTTAGACATTAAGGTCTCAAAGAATGGAATAAAGAAATGGTCATTCTCTGTTTTCTCAGTTTTACTTTCCCCTTGGTTGTTGTAATTCTTGGGCAGGCTCTCCTATATGTAAGAGGACATTTGGTCAATAGTAGCTTGAGAGGTTTTTCAACTCATGGGAAACCTCAGAGGAAAAAAAAAGTTTAGCTATTCCAAAGTTTCCTGAAAGATCCCAGATTATTACTGGCTGAAAATAGTGCTGTGTCCCCATATGTTCAGAGAGATATGGACTCTGTTAGCCAGGAGTGAGTCACCAATGTATCCTGGAGCTGGAAGTAGTTTCAGTATTGCTTGTTCCAAAATGACTGACATCCCAAAGTAAGACCAGGTGCTTCTACCTTTTAGCCAAGGCTAAAGGCAAAATCAGCAAGGGGCCAAGTTTCCTTTTTATCAGTGTGGAGCGTAAGTCAGAGAGTTCAAGAGAGTCCGCCTCTAAACCCAGTTTTGTTTTTAACATTTCTTGAAGTCTTATAAAACATTTAGCAGTTTGTGTTTAAATGTTCTGCCACTATAAATTACCTCCTGGGCTTAGTAAAACTACTTGTCAAAACCTTATTGATTATGCTTCAGAGACTCATTGCCACGTTTTTCCTCAGTGAGATCACAACTGTACACTTGTTAATCAAGATATTTGGGACCCATAATCGAATACTTAATGAATGTATAAGGCAAAAGTGTATGACCCTGTCGTATTTGAGCACATATTAATTAGAAAGCTGTGAAGTTTTAGAGAGTAAATGACACATTAGAACTCCAATGGATAGAGGAAAACTAAAAGACCAATCAACCTGGGTTTATCTGTATAGGAGATGCTCAGCAAATAAAAAATTAAAAAGGAATTTAGAGTCTCAAAGGAAAACTTAAAGATCTTATAGAATGGTAGGAAAAAGTAACAAGGGCAAAGAAAGTCAAATCACAACAGATGTACTTTTTGGTGGGTCATTTGGATTTTGCTGGCAGGGTAACCTCAGCAGGAGTGGTATTTTCACATCGTTTAGCAGAGGCCACAGCAGGGATGAGGAGTTCTAATCACTTTATTAGAATTGCCAACTCATTAAAGGAAGCATGGGTATGTGGGAACTATTTATAGAAATATTCAATGAAATGCTTATGTGACCACCAGAAATAATGGAAAGTAAATGTTGCTCATGGATACATTGAAAGAAAAGAAAAGTGATTTATTTTGGCTGAATAGATGGAATCATGAGATTCTCATTGGTGAGGAAAACTATTGTTGTGAGAATGAGGTCTTATTACCATAAACTGGCAGCTTTAGTGCACAGACCATCAGCTCCAATTAAATCCTTATGCCTCTTTGGTAAAAGCAATTAAAATATTAATCTACCTTATAATGTTGATTGTAACATATAAACTGAGATAGAATTCCTTAAAATCACTTAAGATAGAGGAGTTCTGAACTATTTGGGGCTCTGCTGTTCTACTAATGATTTCTTAATAAATTTTTTTAACCTGATCACAGCAAATCTTGGTGTCTCTATGAACCTAACTCTGACAATGTGAAGTCTGCTGGTTCATAAAACCATTAACTTCCAATCTCATTCATATGCATGACTCAAGGAGATCAAAGTATTCGTAAGAGCAGTTGCGTTGGTACAGCACTACTCGCCATGGGCCAGAGTTGTTTTTGTGCAAGCCGAGTGTGTATTAGTTTGCTATTGAAACTGGCCCAGCATCCCCATAGAGCTGATGGCTACAGTTTCTTTTTGAATAAAAATAGCAGTTGACCCTTCTGGTCTGAGAGCTTGAGGCACAGTTGTGTTACCTAAGTTCCTTTCTCGTGAAACCAGAGTGACATTTCTGGCCTTAAAGCTTGAAACTTATATTTGCCTTATCTGAGATTCTTTCTCAGGAAGCCCATCTTCAGGCCTACAGTATCAAGAAATTGAAACCAGATTGTCATACCCACACAATGAGACGCCAGACCCGACCTGTTTGCCAGCTCCTCTCTCTCTCATCCCTCCCCAATTCCTGTTTACCAGCTCCTGTTCTCCACCCACTCCTTAATTCCTGTTTTCTACATTCTTGCCCCTCTCTGTAAACATGACTTCGGTGAAATGGGGAGATGTATTAGAGACTTAAAATATCCCGTTCTTGGCTGATATCACCCAAATAAAAAGACTTCTTCCCTGGTAATACTCATTATCTAAATGATTGACTTTCTGTGCAAAGAGTTACACGACCTCAATTGAACCTCTGAGGTTTTGGTAACACTTTGCTGCATAGTAAATCACCATGAATGTTACAGCTTAAAACAGTAGGCATATTTATTAGCCCACAGTTTTTCAGTCAGACGTTTGGGCATGGAATGGTTGGCTTCTCTGCTTAGGACCTTGTGAGGATAAAATCAGGCTATTGACCACCTGCATTCTCATTTGCACCTCAGGGAAATACTCTGCTTCCATATTTCAGTGAAGTGGTTAGCTGAATTTAGTTCCCTGTAGGTGTAAAACTGCTGTCTCTGTTTCTTTGCTATTTTAATTAAGGGCTGCTCTTCACTCCTGAAGACTGCCTTAGTACCTCACTACATGGCCCCTTTCATTTTCAAATCCAGTAGTGGAGAATCTTGTTAGATCGATTAGAAGCCTTGAATCTCTGACTCCAGGGAGAGCCCAGTTCCCTTTAAAGGCTCACCTGATTAGGTCAAGCTCACCAAGGATAACTTCTCTTTCTTAAAATCAGCTGTCTCATATAATATAAGCTAATCATGGGAGTAAAAGTCATTATAGGCACAATCTCAGGTATTATGCAGGCTAGGTATGACAGGGAGTGAGCATCTTTGGGGCAGGGTGTGTCATATTAGAATTCTGTCTACTCTAGAGTAGGACAACATCTTTCTTTGATCTAAACGTAGGTGGCCAAGTATACAGTGGTCTATGTTTCAAACATAATTTTTCAACCATTTTCAACCTGTTTCTATGTATCCATCATTGTTCCCCTCCCCCCACAACTGTGAAAATTGCCAAACAGTATTAGGCAGTGGTTTCCAACTTGAGTATGCACCCATCTCCTGGGAAACATGTTGGGTGTATATTGCTGGATACCATTTCTAAGAAATTCTAGCTCAAAAGGTCTCAGGGAAAGCCCAGGCATATGCATTGTAACTGTGATGCTGATGTTTGCAATCAGCAGAACACAGTTCAACAAACACTTTTACTTCAAAATCAGTGTAGTAATCTGGCAATCTACTGTGGCCATATGGGCTATTCATAGGCTGGTATTTGTAGCATTATAGTTCAGGCAAAAACTGGATTTCTGAAAATATTTGGGAACTAAATTTGTGATCTACACGATGAAGTCCTTGAAAATGACATATTATTTTAATGCAAAGCAACTTTGGATGTGAAACGCAAAACAGTGACAATAACAAAAAAGACAAATTACAGAAGATTCACTCTTTTAAAGAGTTGTAATGTGCTTCTTAGAGTGTTATTTAAAATGTCACCTTTTTTATGTGTGCTGCATTTTGTATTAGGCATTAGGTATTCTTCACTGAGAGAAACGTCATAAATACTGACTGCACTTTGCTTTTATTTATTCAACTGATCATGGAACAAACATGCTGTAGATTCTGCACTCATGCTAACATACATACATACTGTCAGACATAGTCTCAACACAGAACCAAAGCTTTGATTTATAAACAGAAATAAGAAATACAAGATGAAAAATGCCACCATAATAAGGGGCACATTCAAAAAAGGATGCCTTTTTTAGATGATTTTTTTGAATTATTCTTAATACAGGGTTATCTCATTTTTTGGATTTTATTTTATTTGTATTTTATTTTCCAGTCCTTTTACCTCATTATTAAATTAAAATTAGTTTGTCTGTAGAAAAATTAAACACTTTAAAAAATAAATCATGCATTTCAACTAAGTAATTAGCAATCAGGCATGTAGTGAATTTCCCTCATGATTATGCCATTTTTTGAAAAACAGTATCATATATTCAAATTCAGATACTTTCTTTAGAAATTATAACATGTACAAATTGCTTACCTGTCTTACCTGGTGAAATGCAAACAAATCTTTTCAATTGCCATTAGTAGCAATGCTGGTGGTAATAAATGAATGTGAATATCCAGGTTCATTTCCATTTACTCACAAAACCAATATAATATAAATTTGTCACATTTTCATGTCTGCTAATTCTCCTGTTAGAGAGAGAATTAATATTGGTTTTATAAAAACAGAGTTCCATTTGATATCTAAAAAGTTTATGTATTATTATTACTAAAATCAAGGCATTTGAATATATGTGATGAGAATATATGATGACTATCAAAGCAAGTTATCTCTAGAATATGTTGTTTTGGCTAATATAGTTAAAAATATATTTGTTTCTAGACATAACATTTTCAGGTAATTTTATTTTCCAGAAAATAACTTTTATTTTTCAAAAGAGTTTATATCCTCCCAAGATATCCCTCAATGAATCGAAAGACAGATGCTTTCCTATCAATCTCCCTATGACATCTCTGTCCTTGGTTTAAATTTCCCAGAATTTCATATTTTACTAATCTTTAGTTTATAAAGGTAGCAATTTAAAACACTTTCATAACCTTTGCTATGGTTTGAGTGTTTTTTAAATTTCATCTAATGTATGGTATGTTCCACTGTGGAGATACTAAGAGGTGGAAGCTTTCGGGAATTAATTAAATCATGAGGGCTTCCTCCTCAGCAATAAATTTGTGCCTTATAAAAGAGTTGAAAGGAGCCAGTGTAGGCCTTTGCTTGTCCAGTCTTCTGCCATGTGGGGACTCAGCCTTTGTCCCCTTTTTGCCCTTCTCTTTCTTCTGTGGTATGAGGACACCTAGGTAGTGCCACTGATGAGGCGTGAGCCGTCACCAAACCCTCAGGTGCCCGATCTTGGACTTGGCCGCCTCCAGAACTGTAAGAAAATAAATTTCTCTTTATTACCCACTTTGCGGTATTTTGTTATGGCAACACAGATGGACTAAGACAACCTTCTTCACATTTCTCATCATCCCTATGATGCTGCGACTTTCCTCCAAATTTATTGAGAAAAATCAAAGCTGCCTTAACATAAACTCTGATTTCTTCTCTAATGCTATAAGTATATTTGTATAGCACACCCTGTTTGCTTGACAGAAGGGTTGCCTTATCATATTAATACTTGACTCTGGTCCAGATTTCAAGTGCTCTCATCTCCTTTGGGAACTCTTCTAGTGCCACCTACTTTTAGGTTTTCATTATGAGCCTAACTTTTTCTCCATAACTTATAAATACTTGCAAGCTTCTCCTAATTAATTTCTTCCACAAAGAATCAAGGGTACCTTGACCCTGCTGATTACTCATGCTGCCACCAAGTTTTCTTAAAAGAGAGTCTACATAAACTTCTCCATATCTGAACTTTAACTCCTAGTCCCTTGTATTCTGACTTTTCCTCTTATAAACTTACAACCCCCCCCTTTCCTTCTGAAACATTTCTCTTTCTGAGCTTTTCTTTCTGTTTGATCTCTGCTCATTTTGATCTTGATGACCCAATTCCTTAGGAAACTCTTTCTTATATACACTTTAATGGTGTCCCAACAGTTTTCTCTTTCTATTATTGTTGTATATCCTTCTTTATCACTATTCTAGCATAGCCTTCTATATTTACTTTGCAATGCACACTTCTAAATACCGGTATTCTGGTTTTTTTCTCAGGGTGTTGCTTCATTTCTATTCTCTTTCTCTTGGTTATTTCATATATAATGATTACTTGAATTACCAGTCCCTAATTAGATTTCTCTTGTCCTAACTTCTGTCCTAAATTTCAAAACCACCTTTCCGACTGTGTTTTGGAATATTTTACAATGATGTCCTGCCTCAATCAAAATTTCAACTTGTCCAGAATTGATACTGTTATCACATCTATCAGCCACTTTTCTAGTCTGGTGCTTCTTCCTGCATTACTCATCTTTATGTTTCCAGCGATTGGCACTGGGAAAGGCTCAAAATGAGCTGAATGAATACGTTGCCATCTGTCAATGGTCTTTCTATTTTACCTGTTACTTAAACTTAAGGTCATGTAATTTTCCAGAAATGCTTGCTTTTTTGATCATCCATGTCAAGATAGAAACTGCCAATCCAATCTCTGCAATTTCTCATGTTGCCCCAGTCTCCTTTCCTATTGGTTTTGCCCTCAATTGCTAGACTATAAGTTATAGGAGGCCAGGAATCTTAGCTTGTTCTATTCAGTATTATAGCCTCAGCACAGTACTTGGCACATAATTTCTGCTCAATAAATATTTGTTGAGTTGAATTGAATCAAGGGTTTATTGGTTTTTGAATGGACTATTGCAACAGACTTCTAGCTGGACTCCCTGCACTCTGTCATTCCCCTAATCTGTCCTGCACATCACTGGCACTTACAAGCTACTCATCCTTTTGTTGGTATAGAAATTCTCATTTTTTTTTGAGGCATGTGCCACTGTTTACCTGCCTCATGGCCATCACTGACCAAATATTGATTATTCCCCAAAATATATTCAAGTTTAGATGCATGAAACACATTTTTTTCTCCACTTACAGTTATTCCATCATTGCAGGTACTTTAATTGCCTATGTGTATGACCAATGCTGCATCAAATATCACAGTTTTTAGTTCATCCTATCAACCTTTCAGAAATTCTTAGATATCTTTAATTTGTTGAAACTATACAATCTCTCTGGGTGGCTCAGCCTGTCATCCCAGCACTTTGGGAGACCAAGGTGAATGGATTGCCTGAGCCTGCAGGTTTGAGACCAGCCTGGGCAACTTGGCGAGACCTCGTCTCTACAATAAATTTTTTAAAAATTAGCTGGGCATGTTAGCCCATGTTTGCGTTTCCAGCTCCTTGGAAGGCTGAGGTGGAAGGGGCGGTGGAATCCAGCAGGTCAATGCTGGGGAGCCTGTGAGTGTGCCATTGCACTCCAGCCTGGGTGACCAAGTGAGACTCCAACTCAAAAAAAAAAAAGACATAATGTAGGTCTTTGCTTAGTTATCTCTGTATATTTCAGTTCACCCAATGCATTTTTAGAACAGTTCTTCTAATATCTGAAACTAGCTTTGATAGCTTATATGAATTTTCATAATTTTTTGGTTACACAAAAACAAACTGGATTCTCCAAAGACAGATCCTCTATCTCTCTTGTGTGAGAAACAAATTGCAAATTATAAACTATATATTAACTACATATACTGAACAGATAATATTTCATAAATAATACTACCAGACATTATACAGGACTGTGTTCATTCAAATATTTCTCCTGGGAAAAAATGAATTATTTTCTGCATCTGATTGCCAATCTATTTATGTTATGCTTTATTCAGAATAGTAAGACTTTATTTTTCATTTTAACCTTGAATTATATCTGAATATAATAATAATACTATTATAGAACATTGTCTTTCAATTGCCTTTATAACTATGTGATACAAGTTGATCTTGCTTTATGGTCTAGATATGTGTTCTGAAAATAAATCATATATCAAATGGAATATCAAATGGACACCATGATTTAGACTTTGCTTGTGTTTACTTATATTCCATTTTATTTTCATGGGATATACTTCCCTTGTTAGTAAGTGCAGTATTTTTCTTGAATTTAATTATATTAAATATTAATTATAATTTATGTAATTTTTGTAATCTCGTATGTCACAAAACAGTAATAGTTACCTTTTCACCTTGAGATATTATCATTCATTGTAATTTAATAGTCTGAGCTGTCACCTTGTCATTAGCAGAAACATTGAATTCGAAATGTTATTGATAGATACTTTTGCAAAGCTAGTTCATCTAACATTAGCTGCCATGTTCTGTATTACCATGAATGCAGCAGTTTGACTGTTTTAACTTTTAGTTGGTATTTTGAATACAGCAAAAGTTAAATTACCTACCAACTTTGCTTAGGAAGAAATATTAACAAAATTAAAAAGAAGATAATAATAAGAATAGAAGTTTTAACAAATTGGAAAACCTTAATGAAGTGGATAATTTTCTGGAAAAGTATAAATTATCAAGTTTGAGTAAAAAATAATTCAAAAATAGTATTAGAACAACATGGGAGAAATTAAAAATATCATAAATAATTATTTCTAACATATCTTCATAGCAAGATGGCTTGTTGGCCATTTTGTCTAAGCTTCAGTAGATGTACAATGTTCATCGTAGTATGCAGGATGAGCATTGCATGTCTACTGAAGCTTAGACAAAGTGGTCAACAAACCATCTTGCTATGGAGATATGTTAGAAATAATTATCATACTATGTTACGCAACATAGCAAAAAGAATAAAACCATCCAACTTAATTTTGAAACTTAACATATCCTGATACCAAACTTGACAAAGAGCAATACAAATTCTAAGCTAATGTCATGTAGGAATATATGTGTATAAATTATAAATAAAATATTAGCAACTGAAATTCAAATATCACCTATCATGATTAATTAATATTAGCAACTGATATTAAAAATATCACCTATCATGACCAAGCAGGATTTATTCCAGGAAAACATAGATGACTTAGGCTTAGAAAATCTATTAATAAAATGTCACTTTAAATCATTAAAGGAAAAAGTCTTATCATTCCAACAGAGTCCAAAAAATTGTTCCCTGAGACTCTCTCTAAGAAAACTCAAAAATAAAAATGCTTACTGTAATCCCGCGCTTTGGGAGGCCGAGGTGAGTGGATTGCCTGAGCCTGAGGGTTTGAGACCCGCCTGGACAATTTGGCGAGACCTCATCTCTACAATAAAATCAAAATGAGCCGGGCGTGGTAGCGCGCCTGTAGTTCCAGCTCCTTGGAAGACTGAGACTCCAACTCAAAAAAAATTAAAAAAAAGAAAGAAAAAGAAAAAAAATCATAAACAAAATATCTACTTTGCCTTTAAAAATTACAAACAAGGGAAGAAGAGGTTCTATTTGTCATTTCTAAAGGAAAGATAGCCAGTATCTCTAAGTCTTCTCATCTCTTGTAATCTTCAGTTGCTGACGTAGTTGTTACTGCCTACTGTTAACTTTTATACATAAAATATGATGGACAAACTGACACCTTTGTTGTATATTATGTCTTTAACCACGCATGGTTGGAGGATATATTAATCTGAAGATCAAACTTAGCCCATTATATGGCTTGCCTACTAGTGGGAAAAGGTCAATTAAGCAGGAAGCCTTACCAGGTTCAATCCTATTAAACCAGTTCTATTAGATTAAAAAAGAGAAGAGAGATACACAGAGGACAGAGAAAGAAAGAGAACTTGAAATGAATGACCCTTTCCAATAAATTTCAACTAATTTATCCTACTGTAGAAATATGTTAACTCTTAAATCTTATCTACTTAAGGTAATTAAAGTTTATTTCTCACTCATGCTATATGTTCAGTGAGGTTTGATGTAGGTAGGGTACTGCTTCGCTTAGTTACCCAGGGGCCTAAACTGATGGTGGGTTGACTATCTTGTACCTCCATTATCTGCTATACATGACTTCCTCAGAGGAAAGAAATAGTGGGAAGTAGTGAAGTACTCATCAGTTTTTTGTTGCCTCAGTCTAGAAGTAACTAGCATACATTTTGATGACATTTCATTGGATAGGAAATTGTTATATGACCCTATTATAGCAGTAAGTGAATATTTGTTGAGCATTACTGTCCATCAACAAAAATAAAAACTAGACTTCCTTGTTGATATTCAGTCTCTAACCATATGAAGGAGAGCACCCCTTCCACCAAAAAAAACAAAACAAAACACCCTGGATGTATTTATAAATAATTGTGTATTTATTCTTATGTCTTTAAAGTTTGGTCATCCTCAAAGTACTCTCCCTTTGAAGCAACACATCTATTTAGATGCTTTTTCCACTGTTCAAAGCAGTTTTTGACCTTGTCACTTTTGATGCTTTTTAGGGCTTCTGTCATTTTTTGTATCACCTCTTCCACATTGGCAAAACCTTTCTCTTTGAGGATTATTTTCCTCTGGGGAAGCATAAATAAGTCTCTGGGGTGAGATTGAGTGAATAGGGAGGGCGGGGCATGGAGGCCATATCATTTTTGGTCAAAAGCTGCTGAATGCTCAGTGCAGTGTGGGCAAGGGTGCTCATAAGTCACCCATCATGAAATCAGCAAATGAGTTGAAAGCATCTTTAAAAAAAAATTTCACTGAAGCCAAATACAGCCTCTCACAACAATGATAGCTGGTACACTGATGCTGATGATTTCCTGGAATACTACCTAGAGGGAAAAGGCTGTACTACAAGGGCCCACCCTCCAAAAGATATTTCCAGGTTTTTTGGGTTCTCCTTTATGCGTGAATGAGATTGGCTGGAATGGAGAAAAATCAGAAAAAAAGAAGTGATTGAAATAAGAAGCAATTATTCCTTTTTGTAGTTGTTTGTGACCTTCTAGGTGTTACCAATAATTGATTTGAAATGTAAATTCCACATACACTTGATAATTATGTTAGCTTGACCAGTACTCTCTGCTTATAAGCAAGTTATATGTGAGGTCAACATTATCTGAAAGTTAAAATAAGTGTAGATTCAGAAAGAGTAATGTAGTTATATGATTTTAATTTATAGTAATAGTATCATAATAACAATTACCACTTGTGTTCATTTTCTATAGCTGCATAACAAATTATACAAACTTAGTGACTTAAAACAATACAAATCTATTATTTCACTCTTTCCCTATGTCTGGAGTGAAAGTATGCTTAATTTGGCCTTCTGCTTAGGGTCTCACCTGAATGGCATTAATATGAGGTTTAAGGTCCTCTTTCAAGATCACTGGTATTGGTAGAATTCATTCTCATGCAGTTCTATGAGGTTCCCCATAACATGTATATGAGGGGTGATAATCTCTAGGACATCTTTGAAGAATTTTGCCTACTATACTCATAATTTATTTATTGAGTGTATATTAATGAGTCAGCATTATAATATGCATTTTGCAAGCCTTATTTCATTATTTCATTTCACAAAACCCTATGAAGTAGACATTATTAGTCTTATTTTACAGATGAAAAATTGAACATCCCAGGGCAACCTGCTCCATGTATCACAAACTGCCGCTGCTGAGTCAGAATTTGAACCTAGGTTTGTAGGATCCAAAGTCAAGTGGCTTGCCTTTATAATACATAGTCTTCCTTTCATTGCTGTCTACTTAAGATAGATTAACTGTTGAGTATACCCAATTCTACTGTCCTGACATGGCTTGGTGCTGAATACTTTGTCTTTTCTTTATATACCATTTATAAACACATCCTCTTTAGATGGACATATTCTTTTCTTTTCTTTTTTTTTGAGTCAGAGTCTCACTCCAGGCTGGAGTGCAGCAGCACCCTCATGGCCACCCTGGCATCAGCCAGCTGGGCTCTGGAGATCCTTCCACCTCCACCTTCCAAGGAGCCAGAACTACAGGTGCGCGCTACCACTCCTGGCTAATTTGATTTATTGTAGAGACGAGGTCTCACCAAGTTGCCTGGACTGGTCTTGATTCTACAGGCTCAGGGGGGGGCATCTTTTTTAAAGTTTTTTTTTTTTTTTTTTTAAATCAAGTGTTGCTAGGCTTAAAGCCATTCTATTTCCTTAAGAGGACTTTCGCTATCACTGATTTGGCCCATCAATTTTTAATGTCATAATGTAACTTCCTGAAAGCAAGTTGATCTCATGATGCACCAGACAGCCCCTGTAGATACTTTGCAGAAGGGGACATTTAAAAAAAGAGTTGGGTTCTGAACAGTCTACTTCTAAAAGCTCACTATTACTACTATTAGCATTGCTCTAAAATTTCTCCTCAGTACAATATGTATAGATAATATAGGTTGACTACTCAAAACCTGTTTCCAATATCTTTTCTGTTACATAGGTTGGAAAGCCAAATATTTATCCTATTCCATGAGTAACGATGTAACTCAACAAGATGCAGCAAAAGCCCTTGGGAAGGCTTCCTTTCATCATGAGAGGCAAAATCTCCACTTTCTTTTTATATGACATAAATATTGCAGGCATCATTCTCTGAGAGAAAAAGATGTCTTCTTAAGTAGAGTTGTTTTTAATCCAAGATTATGGGAATCTTAGTTTCACAATTTATGTCTTTTGGGAATATATAGCCTAGGTGTTTTAAAATTTATTTGTGGTATAACTGGCACAAAATGCCTGATGTTGGGTGAAAGTTAGACCTTGAAACCGTTTTCATCTCTATTTAGTGATCGCTGTACTCCCTGATTCTTGAATTAATCATTAATTATCCAATCCTGTGTTCAGGGAGAAGGAGAGTATAAATTTCATCTACATAAGGTGATATTTTTTTCCCCAAAGTGAACAGGTTTTGTCATGTGGTTACACATCTTAAGAAGAATTTTTCTTTGTTCACCCCTCATTTATCTTCTTCTTTTCTTTTGTTTTTTTTTTTTTGAGTTGGAGTCTCACTCGGTCGCCCAGACTGGAGTGCAGTGGCTACTCCCAGCCACTGCAGCCTCACCTGCTGGGCTCTGGTGATCCTTACCTTCAAATCACTGCCCTAGTGTCCACCTTACTGATGGGAATGAATACTAGCTATTCTTTGGGTGTATAGGCATTGAAAATTATTTAACAAAAGCCAGCCTAGAAATTTATATATGTTGTGGAATCTGATATTCAACTTTTGAATGTGAAATATTGCATAGATTAATAGATGTTATGATTACTTTTCTTTGGGGGCTGATTGTGTTTTTGAAAGTCTATGAGTGTAGTGCTAAGACATTTTTATGCAGTTGTGACTTTGAAAAACAGAAGGCTAGTGATAAAATCTTAGAGCTGAAGTCATCCAGTTTTGGAGGTTCTGGAGTAACATCCTAATGTAGATGCTGAATGAGAAATACAGACTGTAATCATGGACCCCCTGAGTAGGACCCAATGGAATAGAAAGAAAATGGGGAAGAGGGATGTTTATGAATAGTTAATTGCATTAAAAATGTGCCTTAGGTAGTTTAACTGGGGTTAAGTGGGATTTGAAACCTTAACTTTTATGGAATGGAGTAAATGTTGGACAATTTCATATTACATTATTTGGCTTGAGATGATACTACTTTTGGTGCAAGGATAGGCTACAGGGAAAGCCCTGTTTCTCTTTGGAGCCAGACTGCATGGATTCTAGTCTTCTCACTTGTTAGATGAATATACGGGAGCAAGTTACTTAACCTGTGTATTTTCTAACCTATAAAGTGAGAATGATAGCAGCATGCACTTAATAGGGTTATGTGAGGAGCAAATGGATTAATGTCTGTCAAAGTACTCAGCATAGAGCCTGACACAGAGTAATTAATCAATGTTAGCTGTAAGCACATTGTCACCAGTGTAGTAGGACAACAGAGTCTGTCACACTTTGAAAAATTAGGAATTGTCTAGGGGTGATGGCTGGACTTAGTATATAAGGTGGGATGAGGTCACTTGAAATATTTCATTGACTACTGCACAATATCAAGCAAAATTTATAAACGATTTTGAGGCTGAGGGAAAGAAATGAAAAGAATTTTTATGAAGGTACAGATAATTTCAAAGAGTAATCCTCAAAAGAGAAAAAAATTACAGCCAGAGAAGGCTATAAATTCACAAACATATTGGGTCAACTCAGGAAAGAAAACGTGACCGGGAATGTGGGTCACAAGATCTAATCTGGATGAGGAGTTGAAGTGTTTCCACTCCCTCTGCTGCTTTAGTCCTCTGGAAGAGCAACTTAGATTTGGGGCAAATAAAAAATGGAGTCCTCAAGCACATCAAATTAGACCTCTGGCCAGAGTTTAGTTTTTAAAGGGAGAAATTTACATAATACAAGCAAAATTGAATCTTCATTGAATACTTTGTGAAACAATGGCGAAAGAAACAAATAAATGTGTTAAACCTAGGAAGAAATTAAATGGGTTCATTTGATCATTCACTTACACCTCTCTAATTTAGGCCTTAAATCTTTCTTGCACTACTCTCTCTTTTTTTTTTCACTAGGAATTTGGTGTGTGGTAGGATGGGCCTAGGAGAACCTGAGAAGTGCTGGAGCCTGGCTGTGCTCAGAGAAAAGAGTTGTGAGAATCACACTTGCCTGACTTTCTAAAAACCCTGTACATGAAGCTCATACCTGGTCGAGTTCTCTTCACTAGAGGAGAACTGATGGAAATTTGGATCCAAAACACCACCTTAAAATAAATGACGTGTGTGTCTGAGGTATAACACATACACTACAAGTGCAGAATGAGTTAATGATTTGTAGTTTTAGGTCTTTTAGGTTTATGCTATAGATATTCACTATTACTATTATTAACATTGCTCTAAAATATATCCTCAGTACAATATGTATAGATAATACAGGTTGACTACTCAAAACCCGTTTCCAATGTCTTTTCTATTACATAGGTTGGAAAGTCAAATATTTATCCTATTCCATGAGTAACCATGTAACCCAACAATATGTAGCAAAAGTCCTTGGGAGGGCTTCCTTTCATCATGAGAGACAAAATCTAACTCGGAAAAAGCTCTTCATTCACTTTACTTTTCAGTCTTTTCCCTGCTGGGAAAGCGGATATAATGTCTACAGGGGGGACTAGCCATCTTGGAATGAAGACAACTCACCAAACATTAAAAAGCAGAAAGAAAGGCAGCTGCCAGCCAGAAGTGTCTTCATCCCAGTTCCTTTACCTACGTTTTTAGATGATGATAACATATCTGGAGAAGTGTCAAAATCATATGCATATCACATCTGTATAACAGCCACCTGAATTAAGAAAGACTATGGTTATCACCAGAGAAGCCCTTTTCATTCTCTTACCTGTTATTACTGCATCCCCAAAGGCAATTGCTATCCTGATATCTATCACATTTAATTTTGCCTCTTGTAGAACTTTATAGAAATGAAATCACAATATATCATATTCTTTTTATCTAACTTCTTTTACTCAATATATTATGACAATGATTCATTCTTATAGTATTCCATTAAGAATGTATCACAATTAGCTGTGTATAGTTTTCTGTAAGAATATATCACAATGTATCTATTCTACTGTTTATGAACAGCTTCATTGTTTTTAGTTTGTGGCAATGACAAGTAGAGAGAGCTACTATGGGCATTCTTAGGTGAACATATGCACACATTTCTTTTGCATGTATTCCTAGGAATGGACTAAGACTGATTCCAGAGTTAAAAGTTCAAATTAAGACCAGCCTGGGCAACATGGTGAAACCTCATCTCTAAAATAAATCAAAAAATTAGCCAGGCATGGTAGTATATGCCTATAGTTCCAGCTACTTGGAAGGCTGATGCTGAAGGATCACTAGAGCCCAGCAGGTGAGCATGCCACTGTACTCCAGTCTGGGTGAGAGTGAGACTCCAATTCAAAAATAAAATTCAAATTAAACCATACAATAAGTAAAAGAGAGTACAAGAGATGACTATTTTATATCTGATTTGAGAAGTACTTTAAAGTTAAAAGTCAATGTATGAGAAAACAGAGTTGTATTTATAAAAGATAAACAGAGTTGTATTTATAAAACAAATTAAAAATTTTTTGTGTGTCAGATAAAAAAGCCTACACTTAGTCAAAGATCTTTTTCCTATAATAATTTTGTTTAGTAGAGAAAAATAGGGGAGAGTAATTTCAGGGACTGAGAATGTCAAGACAAAAGGCCTAGAAGTGTGAGAAGTCCTGGTTTGCTCAGAGAATAGTTTAGAAAAGGTGGTGTGGGAAAGCCGGAGGGGAACAAGGGAAAGGAGACTGAAACTAGGTCTCCTCTCCAATTCAGCCTTGTCTTAATTTTTCCTCACACTGTGCCACAGGACCCTTTCTGAAATCTAAATGTGATCCAGTCCTTTCCTCATGGAACTCCTTCAGATAGAAATGTCTCATGATGGCGTAGAAGGCCTTCAAGGCTAGTCTTACTTGCTTTTCAAGTCTTTTTCTAACTCCCTTGCCACATGCCAACATATTCTCGCCAGACATTTGATCTCTTTGCCACTTTGCCTGCTGTTTCATTTTCCTAAATGTCTTTTTGCTCTTTCCCTTAGTAATGAGGGGGATGGCCCTGCTATTGTTGTACTGGCAACCTTGCGCATAACCATATTATTGACAATCCTTGCGTGTATCCATGCAGGCAAAGGATTGAACCAGAGCTAACATGAATCTTGGCATAATGTTTTGTGATCCTTCCAGTACAGGAGAGACTGGGAAGCTTGTGAGGCCATCTCCAACTCTCCTCCTCATGTCCGCAGGGGGTTGTCATGAAACAGTTTCTCAAAGGCTCCAAAGTTCTTGTGAGTTGTGAAACTTCCAGTCCTATCTCTCTCAGGGTATAGCTATGGACGATAGACTCACTTAGTCTAGACTTGACTTTCAGCAGTGGGGTATTCTACATTCATACTGCAGCATTCAGCCTCTTTTGTGTTTTCCTGTCACTCTTTTTGGTGTGTAGGACAAAGACTCAGGGTGTAGGCACCTTTGGTTATTTTTTTCTTTCACTGATCAACACAAGTAATGAACTGTCTGAATCTAACAGTGGCTGGTTGTATCTTTACTGAGATGGCCAGGCCTTAGCTTGGGCCTTGTCTTGGTTTTGTCTGGCATTTTGTGTTTGTCAAATAATTTCAGAATTCCTTCAAGTCTCAAATTTTCCCTTTTCTCACTATGAAGCCTTTCTGATTCCACAGGCTACTTTATAATATCCTACATACTCCCCTGTTGTACCAAATAAGGCATAATCCATCTACACCTGCCCTGTGCAGTAATCACTGGCCACACATGGCTATTGAGCACTTGACATGTGACTACTGTGAATTGAGATGTGTCTCACTGCCAAATACACCCTGGATTTCAAATGGTTTGGAAATAAGTATAAAGTGTTTTATTAATATTCTTAAAATATTGATTGCATATTGAAATGACAATGTTTTGACTATTAGGCTAAATAAAGCATTTTATTAAAATTAATTTTACCTATTTTTCTTTACCTTTTAATTGATGTATATTTGACAATTAAAAATTATATATATTTAAGATGTATAATTTGATAATTTGATATATATGTACATTGTGAAATAATCACCACTATCAAGCCAATTAACATATTCATCTCAGATAATTACTGTGTGTGTGTGTGTGTGTGTGTGTGTGTGTGGTGAGAACATGTAAGCTCTATCTTCCTAGCAAATTTCAAGTATACAATAAAATATTGTTAATTGTAGTCACATGGTTGTATATTAAATCTCTAGCACTTATTCATCTTGTATAACTAAAATTTTGTGCCCTTAACCAATATCTTCCCTCTCTGCCCAGTTGCTGGTAACCGCCACTCTACTGTCTGTTTCTGTGAGTTTGACTTTTACCCACCTGGGCAACTTGGGGAGACCTCATCTCTACAATAAATCAAAAAATCAGCCGGGCATGGCAGCACATGACTGTAATTCCGGCTACTCGGAAGGCTGAGGCGGAAGGATCATTGGAGCCCAGCAGGTCGAGGCTGCGGTGGCCGGGAGTGGCCACTGCACTCCAGTCTGGGAGACAGAGTGAGACTCCAACTCAAAAAAAATAAAAATTCCAATGTCAGTGAGATCATACAACATTTGTCTTTCTCCATCTGTCTTATTTAACATAATGTCCTCCAGTTTCATCCATGTTGCTGTAAATGGCAAGATTTCCTTCTTTGGTAAGGGCTGATTAATATTTCATTGTGGGGAGGCACGGCAAGATGGCGATGGGGCAACGCGGTATGTGAAGCCCTCTGCAAAGGAGATCTGCAGTGGGTCTCTGACTCTCGCCCCCAGGGGGCTACGGACCCCAGCAACGCAGCCTGCTCTTCATACGGAGCTCGGCGGTTGCCACCGCTGGGAGATCGCGACGGACTGGACAGTCACTGCAGCGCAAATGGTGCTGCCGCTGCCGTTGCCGCTGCAGCCACCCCACCCTGGCTGCCGCAGCCGCTACAGCCACCACCGCTGCTGCCGTCGCCATTGCGACTGCTGTGGCTAGCGTGACAGCAATAGCACATTGTACCACCCGGGCCGGAGGCGACCCACTTCAAGCCACTTCAGGGAAGATCTGCTGAAATCGCTGCCACCTCTCCTGCGACTGAGAAGTCCTGGCCGTGGCCGTGGGTCTCCTGTTGTCTGCCCTGAGGCAGGCAGCCATCTTGTTCCTGTCCGGCCCCACCCGCTCTGGGGCTAGCAGCTGAGATAGCACCACCTGCTGGCGATTCAAGGTAACAACACTGAAACAGGAGAAACAAGCTTGATAAAGACATAGACCAGAGTGGTGAACAGAGGGTGATCTGAACTGTCCTTCACAGCAGACCAGGGGCAACGGACCTTAACTGCAAACTAATTTACCAGCTTGAAAAGAAAACTAGAAATCAGACCTGAAAGGACATTGGACTTAAACGAAATGTCTCAGAGTGTACTTCATTGATTCTGCTAGTTTAATGACTTAATTCTGTTCCTACTGTATTGTTCCCTTTTTTCTTCTTTCCTTTTTCTTTTCTTCTCTTTTCTTCAATCTGTAAACCATATCTTTATATAGAGGAACAGCACACTAATAAGGTGGTTGGTTAGCTTGTATGTTAGCATCACTATATGTTTTATTTTTATTTTTTATTTTTTGTATAAGAGTTGGTTCATCTGTAGCTGTGGTCTATTGTTTTTATCTGTTTCAGTATAGGCCTCTCTCTCTATTTGTTGGCACACTCGTTTGTTCCCTTATTCCTCTATCTCTCCACTCCCCTCTTCAACCCACTATCTGCTCCATTCTCTCTCCTCTGCTAACCACATTTTATTTCAGGGAGTAAACCTACAGCCCCACTGCACAGACAGATTTCAGGGAAGTGGGAAGTGGGTTCCACATTATACACACACCTGTCAGCAAATACCAGGTCCTGTAGATAGACTTTGAATCATAGCTCCCCCCTTAAGTAAATCTCAAAACGGCACAAAGGATCACCTCCAAGCTACAGTGCAACTCCAGAATTGAACAAAGTAAGAGGGCATATATAAAGAATAGGAGATTGAACAAATAGAAGTAAAACCAACCCCTTTACCCCTGAATAACAGAATTAAAGAAGAGGGTGACATGGAGGAAAAGAAAAAGTAGGGAGGGGGAAAACAGCACAAATGAAGAAAAACCAAAAGAAGAATATAGGTCTCACACAGACCCCTGGGAAATCAGACACTGAGAAAACAGATTCTGGAACACAAACAATGAAGAGCCCCCAGAATGACTGGTTTCATGCAACAAACCCAGACATCAAGACATTAATGGAGAGAATTTAAAAAATTGAGGAGATATAAGAGGAAAATAGGAAGGAGCTGATGTCAGAAATGACAGCAGTAAAGAATACTGTGATGGAAATGAACAACAGACTAATAAGCATGGAAAGCAGAATCCGCCAAGCTGAAGAAAGAATCTCGGAACTCGAAGACCAAAACACAGAACTAACCCAAACTGTCAAAAGCATAGAAAAGAAGCTCAAAAAGACAGAACAAAACCTTCAAGAGATGAATGATCACTTCAAGAGACCAAACCTAAGAGTAATTGGGCTTCCTGAGGCAGAGAGAAACAGAAGCCACACTGGAACAAACATTTCATGAAATCATTCAAGAAAACTTCCCTCACCTCATTAAGGATGAAAAAATTCAAACACAAGAGATTCAGAGAACCCCTGCAAGACAACAAGTGAGAAGACCAACTCCCAGACACATAATAATTCACCTAAACAAAGTAGCTATAAAAGGAAGAATCCTAAAGGCAGCAAGAGAAAAAGGCCAGACTACCTACCAGGGAAAACCAATTAGAATAGCAGCAGATTTATCCACAGAAACCCTTCAGGCCAGGAGAGCCTAGAGCCCTATCTTCAAAGTTCTAAAAGAGAAACAATTTCAACCAAGAATAACCTACCCAACCAAACTAAGCTTCATTAGTGAGGGAGAATTGAAATCTTTTCCAGATATCCAATCCCTAAGAACCTACGCTGCCACTAGACCACCTCTACAAGAAACACTTAAGAAAGTACTGAACAGAGAAGAAAAAGAAAAAAGAACAACAGCATTCTTCACAAGAGTACAGGCAAAAGATTAAAAACACACATGAGCCAACTCCAAAACCCAAAGAAAGACAACAAACAAACAGGAACAACTCTGTAAGAACCTTATGACAGGGATCAACTCTTGCATTTCAATTATTAGCCTAAATGTGACCGGACTAAATGCACCACTGAAAAGACATAGAATGGAAAAATGGATAAAATATCATCAGGCAACAATCTATTGCCTTCAAGAGACTCACCTCACTAGAAAGGACACCCACAGACTCAAAGTAAGAGGATGTGAAACAAACTTTCAGGCAAACGAAATACAAAAGAAAGTAGGAGTAGCGATCTTAATTTCAGACAAAATTCCCTTCAAGCTATTAAAAATCAAAAAAGATACAGAAGGCCACTACATAATGATAAAAGGTTCAATCCATCAACAAGAAATATCTATTCTAAACATATATGCACCCAACACTGGTGTGTCAACTTTCATAAAGCAACTTCTTGAAAAACTAAAGAAAGATATTGACTCTAACACTAAAATAACTGGGGACTTTAATACCCCACTCACAACCCTTGACAGATCATCAGGACAAAAAATCAGCAAGGAGATCTGGAACCTCAATGTGACTTTGGACCAAATGGACTGAACTGATACCTACAGAACACTCCAACCAACGACCCCACAGAATACACATTCTACTCATCATCACATGGAACATATTCTAAGATCGACCACATACTCGGCCATAAATCAAGCATAAGCAAATTTAAAAGGACCGAAATTCTACCATGCACCTTCTCGGACCACAGTGGAATAAAAATAAACATGACACCAACAAAGTCCCCCCAAAACCCACAAAGACATGGACACTAAACAGCATGATGCTAAACAACTCCTGGATCAATGACAAAATCAAAACAGGGATCAAAAGATACCTGGAAACAAATGAAAATGAAGAAACATCTTACCAAAATCACTGGGATGCCCTGAAAGCTGTAGTAAGAGGGGAATTTATATCCCTACAAACACACATGAAGAAAATGGAAGGAACAGAAATTCACAACCTAACAAGCCACCTAAAGAAGCTGGAAAAGCAAGACCACAAAAACCCTAATTTCAGAAGAAGAATCCAGATCACCAAAATAAAAGCCCAAATCCAGGACATAGAAGACAAACAGATAATACAAAAAATCAATGAAACAAAAAGCTGGTTCTTTGAAAGGATAAACAAGATCGATTATCCCCTAGCTAGACTGACCCAGAAAAAACGAGAAAAAAACCAAATAAGCACAATCAGAAACACAAAAGATGAAGTCACATCTGACCCTGAAAAAATACAAAAGATCATTAGAGACTACTACGTACACTTGTATGGAAACAAACGTGAAAACCTTAAGGAAATGGAGGACTTTCTGACATCACACAACCTACCTAGGTTGGAACAAGGAGAAATTGAGACCCTAAATAGACCAATAACAATCAAGGAAATCGACTACATAATAAGAAAACTTCCTACAAAAAAAAGCCCTGGTCCAGATGGCTTTCCAGCAGAATTCTACAAGGCATTCAAGGAGGAGCTGATACCAATCCTACTGAAGGTATTCCAGGCGATTGAAAAAGATGGAACTCTCCCCAAATCATTTTACGAAGCCAACATCACATTGATACCCAAGCCAGGTAACGATCCAACAAAGAAAGAGAACTACAGGCCAATATCTTTGATGAACTTAGATGCTAAACTTCTCAACAAGATCCTAGCAAACCAGATTCAGCAATACATCTCAAAAATCATCCACCATGACCAAGTAGGCTTCATTCCTGGGATGCACGGCTGGTTCAACATTCGTAAAACCATAAATGTAATTAAATACATCAACAGATGTCAAAACAAAAACCACATGATCATATCATTAGATGCAGAAAAAGCTTTTGATAAAATCCAGCACCCCTTCTTGATAAAAACCCTTGAAATGTACGCATAGGGGGAACATACCTCAAAATAGTAAAAGCCATC